>NC_012875.2:28710782-28843107 GCF_000003195.3 Sorghum bicolor
GAATGAAATGGATGAGTGATCATGGAGTGTTAATAGACACTTCAACTAGGGTCATCATGTTGAGGGAGCCTGATAGTGAGGAAGCTTTCTTAGTTCAACTCCCTAGAAGCAATGACATCCGTCACGCGGCCAATGCTATTCGACCACTCACTATAGCAGAAATTCCGGTAGTGTGTGAGTTTCCGGATGTTTTTCCAGAAGACCTGCCCGGGTTACCGCCGGACAGAGACATTGAGTTTAAAATTGATCTAATTCCGGGTACCGCACCTATCTCTAGAAGGCCCTATCGAATGCCATCCAATGAGTTGGCAGAGTTGAAAAAGCAATTGCAAGAACTGCTTGAGAAAGGTCTTATTCGGCCTAGCTCTTCTCCATGGGGTTGTCCGACTCTCATTGTCAAGAAGAAGGACAAGTCTCTACGTATGTGTGTAGACTATCGTCCGCTGAATGCCGTGACTATCAAAAACAAGTATCCACTGCCTCGCATTGATATCCTGTTTGATCAATTAGCCAAGGCTAAAGTATTCTCCAAGATTGATCTGAGATCTGGGTATCATCAAATCAAGATCTGACCTGAAGACATTCCTAAAACGGCTTTCTCTACCAGGTATGGGTTGTATGAGTATTTAGTCATGTCCTTTGGTCTGACTAATGCCCCTGCTCATTTCATGTACCTGATGAATTCGGTGTTCATGCCTGAACTGGATAACTTTGTGGTGGTGTTCATCGATGATATATTGGTGTATTCTGAAAATGCACAAGAACATGAGAAGCACCTTCGGATTGTACTCACTAGATTGCGAGAACATCAGCTCTATGCCAAGTTCAGCAAGTGTGAGTTTTGGCTGAAGAAAGTGCCTTTCTTAGGCCATATTTTATCCGAAGAGGGTATTTCTGTTGACCCGTCAAAGGTGCAAGAGGTTCTAGACTGGAAGGCCCCAACTTCAGTGCACGAAGTCCAGAGTTTTCTCGGTCTGGCGGGTTATTATCGGCGCTTTATTCCAGACTTTTCCAAAATAGCTAAGCCTATGACCAAGCTACTGCAAAAAGATGTGAAGTTTGTGTGGTCCGAAGAGTGTGAAGTTGCTTTCACCACTCTACGCCATTTGCTGACCACCGCTCCTGTTCTGGCACAGCCTGATATTGAAAAGCCATTTGATGTCTTTTGTGATGCATCTGGCACTGGCCTAGGTTGTGTGCTTATGCAAGAAGGCCGAGTTATTGCCTATGCTTCCCGGCAGCTGAGGAAACATGAAGCCAACTACCCTACTCATGATCTAGAGTTAGCAGCAGTTGTGCATGCATTGAAGCTCTGGAGACATTATCTGTTGGGTAATCTATGTCACATCTACACTGACCATAAGAGCCTCAAATATATATTCACTCAGCCCGAATTGAACATGAGACAAAGAAGATGGTTGGAGTTGATAAAAGACTACAATTTAGAAGTACACTATCATCCAGGCAAAGCCAATGTTGTAGCTGATGCTCTCAGCCGGAAACAACATGTTAGACCACTCCTAGAGGAAGGCTTCAATTTACTGCATCCTGTGGTCCTGCACAACATCATAGTCAGCTGCTCATTAGAGAGTCAAATCATAGAGCTCCAAAAATCTGATCCTGGTATTTTTCATATAAAAAGAAAAATGCAAGAGCAAGACACCAAGCATTTCAAGGTAGATGAGAAAGGTGTACTGTGGTTTGACGATCGACTAGTTGTACCCAAGGACCGTGACCTACGCAACAAGATCTTAGAAGAAGCTCATTCTTCCAAGTTGTCCATTCATCCGGGTAGTAGCAAAATGTACCAAGATTTGAGACCTCGTTTCTGGTGGACCAAAATGAAGAAAGAGATAGCAACTTATGTCGCTAGGTGTGATACTTGCTGCAGGTTAAAAGCAGTTCACCTCAAATCTGCAGGTTTATTGCAACCCTTGTCGGTTCTCGGTTGGAAGTGGGAAGAAATCAGCATGGATTTCATTGTTGGACTTCCCCTTACTCAAAAAGGACACAATTCTATATGGGTGATTGTTGACCGTTTAACGAAGTCGGCTCATTTTATTCCCGTACACTCTACATACCGACCATCCGACTATGCTGAGTTGTACTTCTCTCAGATAGTTAAATTGCACGGAGTGCCTCGCACTATTATTTCTGATAGAGGTCCCCAGTTCACTGCTCGCTTTTGGGAGCATCTACATTCACTCCTTGGTACAAAATTGGTTCGCAGTTCGGCCTATCATCCCCAAACCTCCGGTCAAACTGAGCGTGTGAACCAAATTCTAGAAGATATGTTGAGAGCCTGTGTTATATCTTCCAAGGGTGCGTGGGAGAAATGGTTACCCTTAGCTGAATTCTCATACAACAATAGTTATCAAGAGAGTATCCAAATGGCTCCTTTCGAAGCTTTGTATGGCCGCAAATGTAGAACTCCTTTAAACTGGGTCGAACCTGGTGAAAGAAGGTACTACGGAATTGACTTTGTCAAGGAAGCCGAAAAGCAAGTTCTCAATATCCAACAACACATGAGAGCTGCCCAAGCTAGACAGAAAAGCTATGCTGACCGAAGAAGAAAGCCAATCGAGTTTGAAGTAGGTGACTTTGTGTACCTAAAGGTATCGCCTATGAAGGGAGTAAATCGCTTTGGTGTTAAAAGAAAGCTTGCCCCTAGGTATGTGGGTCCCTACCAAATCATTGAGAAGAGTGGTAAGGTAGCTTACAAAGTGCAACTACCTCCCGAAATGAGAGCTATTTTCCCTGTATTCCACGTATCTCAACTTAAGAAGTGTCTTCGTGTGCCCGAAGAGAGAGTTGAATCAACAGATATCAAGTTGCAGTCAGACCTATCTTATGAGGAAAAACCTGTGCAAGTTCTTGATGTCAAAGAACGAGTTACTCGTGGAAAGGTGATCAAACTTTTTAGAATTTTGTGGAACCGGCAAAATGAGAGAGATGCCACTTGGGAAAGGGAAGACTATTTACGAGTAACTTATCCTTCATTCTACGGAAAGTGGTACGTCTTTCAAATCTCGGGACGAGATTTTTGTAAGGGGGGAGGGCTGTAACGCTCCTAGTGTTAGCTTGCATGTTAACCATGAGCATTGCATCAACACAAGCATCATCAAGCTCATTCATAAGCATCTATCATGATCACATGTCATCTTATGTATACCATGTATGATTGAATTGCTTGTATGACTTGAATTGAGTGACTATAAGGGGTAACCAATGCAAATGAGTGTACATTGTTTTCCTAAATACTTCAATCATGTTTAGAATATCATTTGGAACAAAGTTCATGTTGAAGGTTTTGGCCAAAAATGCCCCTAGGTTAGGGTTAAACCTAGAATGGCTTAATTGACCTCCTAGACCTCTTTTCAAAGAGGTTTTATGAAACTGGTGTTAGAGATCTTGCATGTCTTTGGCACCTGAAGCAAAGTTGTAGAGAATTTCATAAGATACAAAAGTTATGTTGATGACTTTTTATGAAAAAGCTTGGAACACATTCAAAAATTGCTCACAAGCAAAAAATTAGGGCTGGTTTCACACTTTGCCGAATTTGGCTAAGTGTTGGATCACGCAGTTTCGGCCAAGGGTTGTTTGGAGCGTTGTAGTTTGAAATCCAGACCGAGTTAGACTTTGATCTTGTAACCAAAGTTGTAGAGCTCGTGTAGCTCTGTCCAGAGGATCAAATCCCAGCCAAAACCAACGATTGAGCTGAGAGTAAAACGTTGACAAAGTTCGAGTTTCAGTCACTGTTGGCGGCGACTGAATCACGCGATTCAGTTTCGTCAGAAACCGCCCGCCGCCGCGTGTCCGGCCAGGTGTCTGCCGTACGCCATCGACGACCCCGCCTGTCAGCTCCCACGGCGTCTCCAAGTCGCCACGCACCGAGTGGACGCCTCAGAAGCGCTCTCCACTCGCTCACTGCCTCCCATTTCGCTCCGCCGTCGCCTCAGGAAGCTCCGCCGTGCTTCAGCGAGCTCCTCCGGCCGTTCCACCGTGTCTCCGGCCAAGCTAGCCCGTCCAGAGCTCCGCCTTGACGTCCTCTACCTCAACGTCCACCCCATTCCCTTAGCCGAGCACCGGTGAGGTCACATTGTCATCTCCGTCGCGAGCTTCACCTCGCCGGAGTTCGCAGAGGTCACCGGCAACGTGGCCAGGCTTCTCTGCTCTACCATTTTCCTCCATTCTTGTTCCTACCGCTTACCCTTGGTTCGCTGATGCTCGGCATGACACTCTACCGCGTCGCCGTTGCCTGGATCCACCGGCGTATCGCCGCGCAGCGCCGCCGCTCCGCCATTCCCGACGGCGAGCACCCTAGAGTCCAGTCGAGCGCGCGTAATGTAGGTAAACAGAGTCGCCTTTATGAGAGGAACACGTAGGTGCCCTTGGATCCGGCCGAGACCTCGTCGTCGTCGAGCTTCGCCGGCGACGAGCATCTCCCCTGTCCCCGTTTCACTGACGCGTGGGTCCCGGATGTCAGCCTCTCTGTGTCACTCTCTGGTTCACTGTTTTGCAGAGCCAAAGCTGATTTTATAAAATTTATATCTGGAGTTTTAGAGATCCAAATGTGGTGATTCCAATTTTGCTAGGTTCCAATAGAATTCTAGTTTTTAATAAAAATATGAAACATGCCATGTTTTTGCAGAAATAATTAGATATAAATTAATCTTGGTTTTTCAGTGGGTAATTTTATCTTGAGATCTACTGATCTGCTGGCCATGCAAATTTACGGAGTTGTTGATCATTTTATGAATAGGCTCTGATAAAGTTTTCATGATTTTTGGAAGCCTGGTTGGGAAGTTAAAAATTATCCTTGCTTAAATAGGAGAATCTTGTGGTATTTTTGATAATTAAAGTATAACTCCTTTTATGGTGAAACTTGCTGAGTGTTGTACTTATGTGTGGACAAGGCTAGGAAAAATATGAAATCTGTTGTTTGACACTTTTTGATAGGGTTTCACATTTATGCCTTGCATGCCTTTACTAGCTTGTTATTTCTATACCTCACAATGTGTACATGTAAATGTTCTAAAAATTTTACAGTGACCTTATGTTAGCATAAGTATCTTGCTGTAATTTGCTTAGAATTTTTGGAACACTTGGAGTATATGTTCATTAAATCACCTTAATAATTAAATAAATGGAAAAGGTGATGATAGAAATAGTTTTAGACCTTGCCATAATGTTTTCTGGTGTTTCTTATATATGTTCTATCTATTGGTGCAATTGGGTTGTTCCTTTGATACATTCTCAACATGTGCAAAATATTATTTTTGGCTATTTATGCCTTTCCTAGAGCATTTCTGTGTAGCTGATAGCAAATGCTTGAGAACTAATTAAGGATGTTGCTTTCTGGGAAACTTGTCTACAACAAACTTGTAGCTACCTTACTGATCTACTTCTTGTTCAAATTTCATGGCAATTGGTTGAGTAGTTTAAAAGTTATGCATATTTCAAGTAGCTGCTACAAAGTGCTTGCTCTCTGGAATTTCCAGAGCAGCCAGCCAACTTTGTATGTTTTAGCATATTTCGGTTGGGAATCATGCTGGGATGTCTAAAAGTAAATAGTAGACAATTTGTTAAGCTTTCCAGAAAGTGCTTACTTGCTTAATTTGGTTAAGTGATACTCGAGTTATAGCTGAAACTTGTGACTGGTTGGTCTGTCTACTAAACCAGTGACTGGGTAAGAGTAGCTAGGACTTGTTTGACTTGTCTATTTAGTCTCTCTACCAGAAAAGAAGTACGCAATTACTTGTTATTCCATGACTCACTTATTCTTAGAAGTTTATGCTCATGTTATACCTTGTTTAGGTCCTCTTGGCTCTTCATCATGACATCATACATCATATGTGCATTCCCCATATTCATCTCCTTGTCATGCATCCATAGGTGTACCCAAAGGAGTGACGGTGCTGGAATTCGAGTTGCCGGAGCCGCAAGGACAGCAAGGGGAGCCACCTCAAGGGGCTGAGGAGGAGGAGGATTTGCCGGAGTGCCCTGACCATCGTCCCTCTACCTACGTTGAAGGCAAGCCCCGGAGTATTATAAGCCTCCTACTATTTTGATTATCATGTTCAGCTATCAAATGACTATGGTTATATACTGTTGCATTAAGTGGTAGGCGTTGATATGACACCCTTGCTGCATAATAACTACCTTGTCCACCTTAAACATTACCCAAGTAGGTCCAGGATCGAAGTAATGCTTAGCTATGCTTAGCTCGGTAGAAGCCGGGTGATTTCCTGTCACCTGCGACAGTTAGGTGGATGATGATCACGGTTGGCTATATTTGCTATCGTGGAAATAACCATGTGTTAATAATGAATTTGAGACCGGGCGGGATGACGATAGTGCAGCAACAAGGCATGGAGGTCTTGGGTGTGAATCTATCCCCGTCTGTGTCGTTTAAGGACCGAATCGCTGTACGTCGCCGTGTCATGTTGAACGCATGCCTATCACTTAGTTGGCCGGATAAGTCGTTCCGACCGCGAAGCCTACGAGTGCAACTCAGGCCGGATACCCCGTTCTGTATGAGTGCGCACCCCGGTTGGTAGTAAGGATGTGTGGGGAGTCAATGGCGTAAGCCCAGGTGTCAGGTTAGAGTCCTGCCCTGGCAGATTGGCGGTCCCTAGGGGTGCGGCGCTGGACGGACCCGCGACTTGGTCCGGAGTTGTGCTAAAGGGGATCCGAGCTGCCGTCATGAAGTATGCTTGGGTGAGTGCTAGGAATACCCCTCCAGCTGGATAGGAATCGATTCGAATCGCCGTCTCTCCCGGATAGTGAGAACTTGACTTGGGCAGCGGCAACGTAGAATTCACTAAATAAACTTAATGGTTATGATGAGAATGATGATGGCTATGTGATAATCCGGATATGGTTATTATTGTAATGCTTAAAGACTCAAGTGTATGCTTAGAGTAGGTGCTAATCTAGTGGATAGTTGCTAAGTGATGAACTTGCTGCTGAATTATAATACATGAATTCCTTACAACAAAGGCTTTTATGCAAAAAGGTGAGTCAAACCAGCCCAAAAAGATCAGCCTTGCATACTCCTTGGTGTCACTTTATTTCTGGTTTATGACGGGTAAGTCTAGCTGAGTACATTCTCGTACTCAGGGTTTTATTTACCCCTGTTGCAGATGATGTCGTCTATCACGGCTATTGCGCTAACTGTCATCACCCAGCTGCGGATGATGAATAGATCATGGGCGTGATCACTTCTCTACCTCCGGTTATGCTTTTGTGGGGACTTGACAACGGAACTGGCATGTATTATAACTGGGTTGTTGTTGTTTCAAAACTACTTTGTTTCCGCTACTGCTATGGTTTGTAATAACCTGTTTCAACTCTGATGTGATGTAAAACTATATTCTGTTTGAACGTTGTAATCTGTGATGGTGATGCTTGATCATGTACGATCTTGGTTGTATGTTGGTTGAATCGAGGTCTTTTGAGATTTCGTCGGACTACCGGATTTATATGGGTTCAAGTCCATTGGCTTGACTACTCCCGTGGTCGCTAATTCACTTGAATTCTTATAAATTGGACGGTTCTGTTACAGAGGTAGCCCTCGCACACCGTGGCGAAGACCGCCGCGACGGTGATGGCGTTCGGGGAGAAATGCTGGAGCTCCACCCCATAGTGGAGGCAGAGTGCCCGCATGAAGCGGCTCGGGGGAGCGCCCAGGCCGTGGCGGTGGAATTTGGCGAACGACACCACGTAGCCCTCTGGCGGCTGGGGCTCCCTGTGGCCCGCCGGCGGCGCAATCCACTCCGGCGACGACAGCGAGGTGCGGCGGCGCAAGAGTCCCTCTCTCTCAAGCTCTAGCAACCGGCGCACCGTCATCGACGATGGGCACCAGTCGTCGTTGGCGACGAGCCTCACAGGCATCTTGGCCAGAAGGACGGTGGATTCGCTACCGCTCGAGGGGGTGCGCGCGCGCGTGAGGCAGCAAGAGAGCTAAGGCAACGAAAGGATGAAGGCAAGAAGGCGGAAGGTGGAAGAAAGAACGGCGGCGGTGCCACGGCATATTTATAGGGCGCAATCCGCCAACGGATAGATCCGAGAAATGAGGTAACTCCCCCCATAAATGCGCCATCTAACAGTCCTTTCCCCCTTCACAGGTCAGGCGCTCCGAATTCCACGCCGACGCAGTGTCGTAACGTCTCCACCTAAAAAGCCGCGCCCAACGGGCAAAAAGGTGAACCGTCGTGACTCCTTCCTTACCTTGTAGGCCAAGGGATGTGCCCACGAGAGTCTCGAGAGGTCGATGGTTGGCCCACCGAAAGGGTTCAACAGCCGATCTCGAGCACCAGAGTCAGGGATCCCCAGTGAGCGGTCGAAGATCGAGGCCCGCCTCGAAGACTCGCTGGCGATGTCCAAGGTAGGGTCAAGACAGTCGAGAGGAATCCCCCCGACAGGAGGCTTCGAGCCGCTGGACTCTATCGAATGAGACCAGTATCCCCGACCACGTCAACCCTGCTTTATGAGAACGCCTCTGGGCTACAGCTGACCTCCTCGAAAGGGGCACAGGTTCTCACTTGGACTACCCGCTAGGAACTCGACCTGGGGTGGAAGACGCTCGCTCTATCGAGAGTACGTCGAAACCTCCGCGCAAAACGGGCCAATCAGAACCTTCCACCACTGGTGTCGATAGCGTTTCTGCGAATTAGGCAAAATAACCCTCGAAGGAGTCAAAAACTCCTCCAAGGGCTCGAGGGCTACCCCCGCGGAGTCGCTCGCGCGCCCCCACGGAAATTCGATCGCAACATAAAGCCTCCACTCGAGCACCAGCGCTCGAATAGAGACTCGGGGGCTACTGTCGAGGGTATCAGATGCACATAACGAGATTACCCGTACGCAGGTCGAGGCCCTCAACTCGACGCTCTGGTCATACATGTGTGCGGTCGTCGACGACCGCAGCCTCGAAGACGGAAATAGCGTCGAGCGAATCAATCATGGGTCGAGCGCTAGCTACCGTCGAATATGGAAACGGACTCGCGCGAACCGGGAGGCGTCGAGCGCAAGGACGCCGCCCGCCGCCTGACGCGCGCACGAGAGCTAGGGCATTTATTGCGCCTGACGCTTCCCCACCTAACACACAGGTCACGGGAAGCGTGATAGGGAACAGGCACCCGTCCCATCGTTCTTTTTGCAGCCTTCCCCACCAAACGACCCAGGGCGTGTCAGGACGCGGGAAACAGGGATGGAACGTCTAATCAGGACCCCCTCGAGACAACCAAGGTCAGCGCTCCAGATATCGGGGCATGGCACGGCGTCTGACCCTCGACCAGACATGGTTCCTTCTTAGGGACGAGTCAGGCGTTGACTGACAACGCTGCAACCACTCCGCCGGATCTGCCACCATATCGTACAGGCATGCGACCGGTGAACCAGCCCAAGACGGCGCACAGAGCAGGATACAGGAGCACACGTAATCATCATCAAGCTACCGAGACGGGACGGCTCGAGACCACGCCGGTACGGAGGCCTCGAGTAGGTCAGCGCGCCATGCTTCTATCGACCCCTACACTGACACCTATACATCTACCCTAGGTCCCTCCTTGGAGCTATAAAAGGGAGGACCTGGGAATAGATGGAACACACGCAACACTACATCCATACGCAGTGGAACTCTCACACTCCATACCACGCTTGTATCCGCCCCTGTACAAGCACTTCGGTGCAAGATAATACAAACTTCCCTCCCCCGCTGGACGTAGGGCCTTCTCTTGCCCGAACCAGGATAAATCTCTGTGTCTTCTTGCATCACCATCTGGGAAAGGGAGCATGCATACAAATTTACTCGTTGGTGTGACCCCCCGTGGGGAAAACACCGACAAAAAGCTTCAACGGTATCCGTGCGCTTGCGGATTATCTGTGTGCGTATAAATACCATAGTACACTCTAGTGCCATGCTGGGGATGACAACCTAGTATTCAAGTGTTGTTAGGAAGTGTCAACAAGCATTTTTGGCGCCGTTGCCGGGGAAACGGTTGCTGAGTTGACTACGAACTAGCTTAATCATTTTCTAAAAAAATAATAAAAAAAATATTTTCCTTTTATCCTTTGACTTATCTCTGCTATTCTTTCTTCTTATCTGATCCTTGATCTCTAGTCTATCATGAATTCAAACATGTCTATCTATGAATTCCATAGACCTACGGGCAGACATCTCGAACCACCAAAATCTTCAAAGCCTATCATAGCATCTAGTTTTGAGATAGACCCCGAATACATAGAATTTGTTCAAAAACAACCTTTCTCAGGAGAAGGTGAGGAAAATCCATACACACACCTAAGAGAGTTTTATCGAGTCTGTGACCTCCTTCGCATAGAAGGAATGTCCAATGAGACCCTTAAATGGAAGCTCTTTCCGTTCTCTTTAACGGGAAAAGCTAGACATTGGTATAAACTCAAAATAGGGAGTGTTCATGGAGATTGGAAGGAGTTATATAGTAGTTTTCTTTCTAAATATTGTCCAATCTCCAAAGTGGCAGAACTTTGGCGTGAGATTATTTCTTTTAGACAACTGGAAGAAGAATCTCTTAGGAAATCATGGGACCGCTTTATTAACCTTACTCTCACTGGCCCAAAGCTTTCTATTCCAGAAGAAGTTCTTCTAATTCACTTTTTTGAGGGCCTTAGTGGGGAAAATAAGCAAACCTTGAATACAGCGTCTAGAGGATCCTTCTATCACCTACCTGCTAGTGAAGCTTAGAATTTGATTGATTTATTAAGTGGAAAGTCTCCTAGCTTTTATATCCCTGAAAAAGAGACAGAACCAGTTCCTAGATAAGAAGAAGAAGTTTCGATAGCCAGATCACAACCACTTCAATTCCAAACTTTAGCTGTCGATCCTAAACCATCAATACCCCAAAATTTTCCAAGGGAGGAAGGAATTCCGACCTTAAATCTTTCAGATGCTGATGGTTTAGACTTCTGGTTCCATAAGAGACCTTCAAGCAGGGATAATTCAAATCCTCGCAATAATGGTTCTCTTAGAGAATGTCCTGGTTCCTGTTATGAAGAAGTCGAGGATGAGATATCAAGTGAAGGAGAGCTAAGCCATATTGAAAATTCTAACACCTCCCCTTTCCTGATCACAAGTTCTAAATGGCTAGAATGTGTAGAATGGATGGATAAGGAAGAAGCCTTAATGGATTCTGAGTTTGGTTCAATTTCAAATGGTGAGTTCTTGACTCCCTTTGAAGATGGGATTCATCCAACTATAGAAGAGGACATAAGTGAGACCAATCCAGGAGAAACTCTGAACATTCAGATTGGAGACGAAGATAACATTAATGAGCATGGAATTTATTTCATAGCCACTTTGTTTACTCCATGCTCATATGCAACATCTTCCCAATCTATTGGTCTCTCCAACATCACCACATTTGAGATCTCCAACCCCCTCTTCCTTTCTATTTATAAAAACTTAAAAAGGGCGGTTGTCGATGCATATGTCTATAATAAATATTGCAGATCTCGTTGAGTTGATCTTGATTTAGGTCAGCGTTCGAAGGGAAACCACTTCGCCGACATAAATTGATGGTTTCCCAAGGACAAGCTTGCTGTCCTAAAATAAGCACTTATCATATCGTAACATGAGTTTTTAATTATTTGCAACATTACCTTGTGTATTGAGCATATAAGGATAATTGTAAAAATATTCCTTTGGGTATTCTTGTCACTAACCTTTCCAGGATTGGAACAAGAAAATCAGATGAATGACAAGCAAGTACATGGTATGTCCAACCAATCATCATGCAACACTGAATTAAATTCATCCAAACTTGAATTCTGCAAAATTCAAGCTTGGGGGAGTACTTTACATAAAAACATCCTTTGCCATGTTGCTATGTTGGTTGTCCCTACCTTTAAGACATGCTCAATTTGTTAAATACTAATCACACTACTTCATCTCCACTTGAGTAGATCTCTATAAATGCTGTCATGCTACCTTTGTCTATTTACTAGTAAGTGTTAGTTTGGAAGTACTGCACATACTTCTATTGGCTTTTAAATTAAGCATGGTGCTTAGGTTAAACAGCCTTCCTTAATCTGATTAGACATGGAGTCTAGTTCGGTTATTGAACTAAAAACTACTTGTGTAGACATTGGTATATTTTTGTCAGACTAACCCTTGCAGAAAAACTTTCAATATCGATTTGGGAAGTCCTGAGATAAACTCACATCAGAGACGAAGAGAGTGACACATGAAGTTTAACAATTTGCACAAGAAGGACATAGCTCATTCATCATAGAGAGATGATCCATGGAGGGTGCCACAAACACGATGCACAACCACTAAGAAAGGAAAGCTTCTACAAGGTGATACTACACCATCACTCTTCAAGCAAGGTAACATCTTAAGGTACTTGACTATCACTTTTATAAGCTTCTCCTTGGTTCTAGCGTTCATATAAATAAAAGAGACAAACATGTATGATTTATAACTCTAGATTAACCAACCCAGCTGATTCAACATGTTTAGTCCTTTAACCCTTGTTCTTAATACTACCTCCATGATCCCACACTCCTAATCATATGAGCTAAAATGTTACACATTCAATCTTTGAGAGATATAAAGAAAAAGACATATACATAGATAGATTATCTTTCCATAAGGTTGAGCGATCTGATCTGACAAATGTTATAAGTGCTACACTCATGAACTTTTCATCCATCCACTTTGTCTTGCTCACTATGCTTAGGGTTAGAGAAGAACAAATACACTTTAGGTTCTGTTGGTGTTCTCCACCAACAGGATCCATGCACTTGATCTCTGCCTTGTCTCTATGAGCAGGTACACTTCGAGCAAAACACGGAGGAGTTTTATAACTCTCAGACTCTACCAAGTAAAGGACCTGGATCTACGAGCACAAACACACTGAGCAGGATACTTCCAACGCCGTACTTCGAACTGCTAGGCAAACAAAGAGGTGCAGACGTCAAGGTCTGCACCTGAATCAAATGACGCACCTTAAGAATGAACACGGTGAGAAGTCTTGTCAAGAAGACTTAAAACATTGAACCACCGCCGAAAGGCAAGATCGGTAGTTATCCATATTTATCCTTTCTGCATTCCTTTTTCCCTTTAATTATTTACTTTCCTTAAATAGATTATTAGTTAATCATGCTATCTTGAAAAGAAAATAAAAATGTTAAAGAATACTAAGCCCCATGTGAGTATACGAGTGGCATAAAACCCATAAGTACCTTCACTGTGGTGGCATAAAAATAAAATAAATATTTCTTTTCTGCTTTATAAAATAAAAAAATATAAAAATAGGGAGTAATATTTATTGAGGAAGCTCAACATGATGAAGGCTAGATATTTATGCTAACACTTAATTAGTTTCACAAGCTTTGTTGTCTATTTGAGCTCCACAGAATTTAAGAATCAAGAAGACTAGCAGACGGAGGACATTCTAATCGCTGTCAGAATGCTGCTGACTTTCAAATACACCTCTGCCACCTGCTAGCTACATCAAGAGAAATTACGTCAAAATTTAGCTTGGGGGAGAGCACCTCCATTTATCTCGCTAAGTATTTCTACATATCTTTATACTTATATTATATAAGAATATTAAAATACATAAACTATGAAAAACCAAATAAAGATTTTGTGCTTATATATATCTTTTGCTTAGTATGTTTAATATGCTAATCTGAATCTTAATAATAAAACTCTAGCATGGATATGATGAATAGTTGCTCTGCCTAATTTGCAAATTTGAAGTTCTCTCTCAAGTTTAGACATAACTATTATAATTTAAAGCTTGCTCTAGATCTAAACATGTGGGATGAAAACTTGATCTGAAATCTAAGTTGTTAACGGATATGATATGGGAAGGTTGAGCTGCTGTTTATCTGTTCCTAGAGATGCTAGAATTCTGGAGAATTTTATCTTTGAAAAATCCTTAAAATATTGCATGATGAGTTCCTGTATGATGAAAGTTTAAATTCCTACCACAGCCATATATACATGCTTGCTAGACTTTGAGCCACACATTTACTATTTACTGCTTATGAGCATTGAGTGTGGTCAAGCTGTGTAGACCCTTAGGAGCTTGTCATGTGGTTAAATCAAGATTTCACTTGCACATTCACTCATATATGCTACTTCTACTCCGGAAGTACCATCCACATATATCCACTCATTTCCATCTCCAGAACCACCCAAAAATATTCTACTCCTAATCCGGGAGAGAATAGCCAAAAATAATTCTGTTTTCCCTTGTGAAATAAATGCTCAAGTTATCTTGCTACTACCACTTGCTATATTATCTCAAGAGATGAGTGCTCTGAAAAAAAGAGAGAAAAGAGAAGAAAAGAAAAAAAATAAAAAATAAACGAGGAAATAAAAAGGGGCAAGTGCGTGGAACCTCGAAAGAAAGAAAAAGTAAGACAAGAGGTAAAAATGGACAAGTGTCCGACAGTAGAATTAGGGGTACAAGATACCCACCTGAGAGAAAAGAAAAAGTAAAGATAGAGCATCTCATTCTCCTCATAAAGTTTCAAAAAGCAAGGAAGGTATGTATCCCCTCAAAAGCAAAAGTAGAATTAGACTTTCACCATTGTTATCACCATCATCACCATACACCATTCATTCACCACACATGCACATCTTGATTTGGCTTATTGATTTGTTTCTTTGGATCCATGGTTTGACTATACAATAAATGTCTTGTAAGTATGTATACTTTATCTCCCACCTATGAGCTCCAGATATTAAAGCCTTATTAGAGTAGGGTGAGAGAGAAGGCAATGTCACTATGCCTTATACCACAAATACCATATATCTTGAGAGAAGGCATATACCATCACTGCCTTGGTAAGGATCCAGAAATACCACAAAAGAGAGATTTAGAGAGTCATACAAGGAATCTCTGAGTTTTATTTGAAAATCTGCAAATACTCCAGAGCTATAGCTGATCAAGAATAAGAGACATGGCACTTGGCTAAACTGTTCTATCTTTTAACTACTCAAGACAGAAGTGACGGTTACAAGTCCCATGGTGAAAGGTAAAGTAAGTAAGTTTTAGTTCTTGACAGTTTACTCTAACTCAGAGATGAGATCTTATTTAAAAGCATGTGTACCGTCAAATTTTTAAGATATTGCAACAACTTCTGATCCATTGCTGAGTCTATTCTTGCTCAGGGACGAGCAAGAGGTAAGCTTGGGGGAGTTTGTTGACGGTCCTTAAGTATCAAATTTAATTACCAAATAAACAAAGAAAAGGATCTAAATGAAATCAACATCTAGACTTAGGGTTTTATCTGACAGAATTCCACGAGTTTTTGTGTTTGTCTATTTCTGCAGGGGGTTATCAGGAAATACGGAAGAAAGGCCCACACGTCGGGATTACATAGAGATATCAACGTGCCGCGCAATTATTTTCCATCTAGAAGACTCCAGAAGCCACGGGAACGAACGGGAAGGCGAACGGGCCCGGGGACAGGGCGCCCGCCCACCCCCCTTGGGCACCCGCCCAGGAGTTGTAGTCAAACACGTCCAACTTTGCGGACCAAGCTCCACCGACCTAAAGGATCAAGGATAACGGTTCAATCAATGTCGGTTTGATCCGACGGCCCAGGTTCACTTGAGGGGACTATATAACCAGACCCCCTGGCCCCTGGAGGAGACACCCCTTGATCATTATACATTATTCATAGACAGAGCAAAAGCTAGGGTTTAGAGATGAGAGCTCTCCTCTCTTCTCTAAACTAGAGTAGATCTAGATAGTAGCAAGATGGAGAGCGAAGGAGGATTAGAGGAGAGGCCGGCCTGTCGGTTCTTCCTACGGTTGTACTTCGTCATGATCAAGCTCTAATCAAGCTTGCTCATGGGATGACTCTGGTAATCTACTTCTAATTCATTATGCAATTACTAATTATCGATGTTCTGGTTCACAACTCTTTTGAGTAATCTAATCTATAGAACGCTATAGGTGAGAGTTGTAGTATAGGTGTAAGCGTGGTGCTTAGACCTAGATTACTTGTGGATATCCCCTGTCTAGCTGGATCGTGTGGTAGGCCGTGTAGGTGACAGTTACGTTGGTCCTCTGTAGTCCACCTCTCGTTAGCAGGACGGGTAGGGTTTATCGGCCTAAGGATAAGCATCCTTTGTGGTGTACTCTTATCACGTGGTTCGTCTCAGACATAGACATACCCCATTGAAGTATAGAAACCATAGTTATACTCTCTATTCTGCTACCATCGCCCATATACTAGAATTGCTCTACTCTCTATTCCCATATTATCACTCACTGTTATCTTACCTTTAGTATTGTTCTTATTCGATTCTACCATCTTTCCTATTTACACTTATTTACTTATCTTGGTTAAGTTAGAACGTAGATCAGTTCTCCCGTTTCCCTGTGGATACGATAAAACCTTTAATCGGGTAAAAGCTTCAACGGTATCCGTGCGCTTGCGGATTATCTGTGTGCATATAAATACCATAGTACACTCTAGTGCCATGCTAGGGATGACAACCTAGTATTCAAGTGTTGTTAGCAAGTGTCAACATTTATGTGTTCCTAGAGATGCTAGAATTCTGGAGAATTTTATCTTTGAAAATCTTTAAAATGTTGCATGATGAGTTCCTGTATGATGAGAGTTTAAATTCCTACCACAACCATATATACATGCTTGCTAGACTTTGAGCCACACATTTACTTTTTACTCCTTATGAGCATTGAGTGTGGTCAAGCTGTTTAGACCTTTAGGAGTTTGTCATGTGGTTAAATCAAGATTCACTTGCACGTTCACTCACACATGCTGCTTCTACTCCGGAAGTTTGCATCCTCATATATCCACCCATTTCTATCTCCAGAACCACCCAAAAATATTCTACTCCTAATCTGGGAGAGAATAGCCAAAAATATTTCTATTTTTCCCTGTGAAATAAATGCTCAAGTTATCTTGGTTACTACCACTTGCTATATTATTTCGAAAGATGAGTGCTCTAATTTGAAAAAGAGAGAAAAAAAGAGAGATACAAGGAAATAAAAAGGGGCAAGTGCCCAGAACCTCGAAGAAAAGAAAAAGTGAGATGAGAGGTAAAAATGGACAAGTGTCCGACAGTAGAATTAGGGGTACAAGATACCCACCTGAGAGAAAAGAAAAAAAAAGAAAATATAGAGCAACTCATTCCTCTCAAAAAGCTTCAAAGTGCAAGAAAGGTATGTATCCCCTCAAAAGAGCATAAGTAGAATTAGACCTTCACCATTGTTATCACCATCATCACCATACACCATTCATTCGCCACACATGCACATCTTGATTTGACTTATTGACTTGTTCTTCTGGATCCATGGTTTGACTATGCAATAAATGTCTTGCAAGTATGTATTAGCTGTCTCCTACCTATGAGCTCCAGATATCAAAACCTTATTAGAGT
Organism: Sorghum bicolor; assembly: GCF_000003195.3. Lineage (NCBI taxonomy): Eukaryota > Viridiplantae > Streptophyta > Magnoliopsida > Poales > Poaceae > Sorghum > Sorghum bicolor. The sequence continues at coordinate 28,728,199 of NC_012875.2, forward strand.
AGGGTGAGAGAGAAGGCAATGTCACTATGCCTTATACCACAAATACCACATACTTTGAGAGAAGGCATATACCATTACTGCCTTGGTAAGGATCCAGAAATACCACAAAAGAGAGACTAGAGAGAGTCATACAAGGAATCTCTTAGTTTTATTTGAAAATCTGCAAAAACTCCAAAGCTATAGTTAATCGAAGAACAAGAGACATGACGCTTGACTAGACCGTTCTATCTTTTAACTGCTCAAGACACAAGTGACGGTTGCAAGCCCCATGGTGAAAGGTAATATGAGTAAGTTTAAATCCTAACAGTTTACCCTAATCCAGAGATGAGATCTTGTTTGAACGCATGTGTATCTTTAAGGTATGAAACCACTACAGAAACTCTTGAGTCCATCTTTGCTCAAGGTCGAGCAAAGGTTAAGCTTGGGGGAGCTTGTTGACGGTCCTTAATTCTTACATTTAACTGTCAACTAATCATAGAAAAGGATCCAAATGCAACCAACACCTAGACTTAGGGTTTTATCTGACAGAATTCCACGAGTTTTGGTGTTTGTCTATTTCTGCAGGGGGTTATCAGGAAATACGGAAGAAAGGCCCACACGTCGGATTTACATAGAGATATTAACGTGCCGTGCAATTTTCTACCATCTAGAAGACTCCAGAAGCCACGGGAAGGAAGCGGAGGCCGAACGGGGCCAGGGACTGGGCGCCCGCCCAGTTGACCTAGGCGCCCGCCCCCTCCTAGAGTCTAAAGAGGACTCTCTTTCGGGATCAATCTCCACCGACCTAAAAGATCAAGGATAACCGTTCAATCAATGTCGGTTTGATCCAACGGCCCATATTCACTTGAAGAGACTATAAAACCAGACCCCCTGGCCCCTAGAGATCATACCTCTTCTACAGAATCAAAGCTAGGGTTTCAATTCTTCATCCAAGTAAAGACGATCCCTCTAGTTCTTCTAGTTCTACCTCTAGTTCATCTAGTTCTAGTTCTAGTTCATCTAGTTCTAGTTCTAGTTCCTCTAGTTCTAGTTCTAGTTAGTTCTAGTTGTAATCTAGAAAATAGGGAGAGAGAAGAGGAGAGCGGAGGAAGAGGAGCCGGATCTGTCGGATCTTCCTCAACATTGTACTTTTGCAGCAACTGGTTCGTTCTTCATCGTTCTCTAGGTTCTTCAATTCATAATTCCTGAGTTCTTTAATTACTTTTATTTACATTCAAGTTATTTATTGGATTCCCGCTTGCATCAAGTGCTCTAATCTTTGAAACATTAGAGTAGTAATTAATAGATTAGACGTGGTGTTTAGTCTTGCAATTACCTGGAATTGCACCCAATCCTATGCATTGTTGTGGTAGCCCTAGGGTAGTGACAGCCCTAACGGTCGATGTATTCCACCTCGTTCGGATCGGTGTTTGTAGGACCGTAGTCAGAGCTTCCTAGCCCCCTTCTCATATCTTTCTGTGGTTAGTGTTCTGATGTCCCGAAATAGATAATCTTGAAGTAATTCTTGATTCTTAGATCAACTAGAGAACTCTTAGAAAACTTCCTCTCTTCCCACCAAAAATAATTATATAGTTATCCTTGGGTGATCTTGATTCTTAATTAGTACACTCACGTTCCCTGTGGAAAATCAATACTTTGGAATACTCCCGGGTGAAGGCTACATCGGTATTCGTGCGCTTGTGGATTTTCTACTTGCGTTTAAAATACCCAACAAATTGTTAGTTAAAACCCCCTATCTTCTATGTGTAGTGTTCGTATCTCGTGTTTATTTCACCATAAAAAGTTGACACTATCCACTGTCAACATAGGACATCCATGGGAATTTGATAATGATGCTTTATATCATGGTAGTACTAATAAATACACTCTCATGCATAAGGATAAGAAAATTACTTTGCTGCCTTTGTCACCATTAAATATTGTTAAACATGCTAAAGAGATTAACAATGAACCTCCAATAGACTTTGATAAAAATAATGAGATTAAGTTACAAGGAGGTGCTTTACTTGCTACAACTTCTGCTACTACTGAGTTATGTGATAATCTAGATGCACCATGTTTACTATGTTTTGTCAACCTATTATGTCGTGTGCATTGCCTGTTATCACTAACCTTTTGTAGGAGTTCGTTGATGGAGAAGATTCGTGGACGACTCTGATTCTAGAAGGAGGGGATGATGAGAACATCACCAAGATGGAGTCGAGGATGACTCCAATTCAAGAAGGGGAGGATGATGAGGACATTGCCACGCTAGACACATCGACACCATCGTCTTTCTCAAGTTGCAATTTATCTCCAACTCAGCTACCACGTCACTCTGAGATTCAGCAGACATATTGTCAGTGTTTCAATCATAACTTCTTCATACGACATCAAAACAGGATGATCTTAGACTCTTTGGAAAGAGGACGATGATGCCATCATTTTGGATCTGGTCCCAGCTCCAGATAGTTCGTGGATTGATCTATATGACCCTAACAAGGTGCTGCATCACCTATTTTTGGGCCAACTTGGCCATGTATCGTGTCGGGACTTAAGCCCAAGTTGTGGGTGCCTCTCCTTGGTCGCCTCCAACCCTAGGACGCCTCTCTTTTATATTCTATGCAGCCGCTGCTGCTTAGAGTTAGGTTTTGTTTAGAGATTAGTTTTCCATCGAGAAACTGAATTGTTCATTGTAACTATGGTGACAAATCCTTTTACAGTGATCCAAGGCCCCCGTTCTTGATGTCCTCCACTGTGTTGATTAGTCCTTTGGAACTGAGTTCTCGATCCCTCCATTGATATTTGCTTCATTCATATTTGCAATTTCAGATTGCGTGTTTATACCTTCTTGCTTGTGTTCCTCGATTCGCTTGTAGGAACAGCCTTCTTGGTGAGGTCAATCAAGTTGTGCTCGGTTGATAACCAATGGAGCAGTGGTGTAATGGAAGGATTCAAATCATGTCTGATTTAAAGCCGGATCGCCAACGTCGAGATCTCCACAAATCGAACTTACCCGTTACCTCTCGGAAGATCGGGCCTCGTCCTCATCAGCAGGTAGCACAGTGGGCACCATCCCCTACCACAGCATGGGTGAAGATGTGCCCTATGTCCCATCTGCGATGTAGATATCATGCACAAAAAGCCTAGGAACAAGTCATCCGAGCCGAGGCTTAGGCTCGGGCGAGGCATAGATTTTGTCCGAGGCTAGGGCCTGGGCGAGGCGTAGATTTCGTCTGGGGCCAGGGCTCGGGCAAGGCGGAGTATCGTCTAATGCCAAGGCTCTGGTGAGTCGTCGGTGACACGTTGCCCTACTAGATTTGTTTGTTGGGCCAAGAAAGAATAGTCTCGTCCCAACCTGATGATGTCCCATGAAGCTTTTCGGGTTTTTGAGCGTTAAGCTTTGGCTTTTTTATTCCCTTAGTTAGGGTACCCTGGTTTATGGTACCCGACACCAGGTTTGGAGCAAAAATATTGAAGGAGTAACAAATGCAAGGTTTGTCCAACCAATCATTATGCAACATTGAATTACTTTTAACCAATCTTGATTTTTGTAAAATTCAAGCTTGGGGATATACTTCCATACATATATCTTTTTCCATGTTGCTATACTGTCCTAGTTGCCTCTAGCTTTAAGACATGCCCAATTTGCTAAACACTTGTCATGCTGTATCATCACTATTGAGTAAATCTCTATAATGCTCTCATGCTACCTTTGTTTGCTATAGTATATGTTTAGGTTTGGAGTAGTTTCATACATCTCTTAAATAAAGCATGGTGCCTAGTTTAGAAGTGGTGATCTTACATTCAAAGGCTTTTTAAATTAAGCATGGTGCTTAGGTTAAAATGCCCTCTCAAATCAAATTAGACGTGGTGTCTAGGTTCATTTTTGAGCCAATAGTATGTTGTAGTAGATGTTGGATATTTTGTTAGAGTAACCCCTACAAGAAAACTTTTACACCAAATTGGGAACGTCCTGAGACGAACTGACACTGGAGATGAAGAGGGACACAATAATTTTGCATAAGGGAGACACAACTCACTCCTAGCCAAGAAGAAAGAAGGGTGCCATAAAACATGATCCACAATCAAAACACTCACTCCATGGAGTTGCATTCTCTTGTCAACCACTAAATATCAGGAATCAAGAAAAGGTTGACAAGAGAAGAGAATGCAATGTTCTGCACCCTCACCTCTGAGATTGGGAAGCTAAGAAATGAGGAAGAAAGGTCAACTCCTCTAGATGATCCAACCAAGTTCTTCCTCATCTCATGCTCCCATCGCTCTACACGTGTCACACCCCAAAATTTCTGAGTTTGGGTTGTGCATAGAAAACACTAAACAAATAAAATAAATTTAATATTTGCATAGGATTTGCTAAGTTTAGTTTGAGTTAGTGCAAATTTAGTTATAGGAAAATGTGAATTTTTAAATTGATCTGAATTAACTTGATGGGATTTGTTGATGTGATGTGATGCTTATTTGTTGTTTGACTTTGCTTGGTAAGTGGGTACAGTATTAGAGCGCGCTTATTAAGTCATTAATCTATATCCGGCGTGTCCCTATCTTTTTCTATAATTAAGTTTATTCTTTTTTGATCTTAATCTTTTCATTTGAAGTTTTTCCATATCTTCATATTCTACTCTAAATCATTCCTTTAAGTACATATTCCATCAACCGACCTATTAAAACTTATCAGAAATTATTTCAGCATTTTCTTGGAATTTATTTCCACTTGAATCTAAATATAATCTATTTTTGAGATACTCCTAGATATCTTTTTATGAGCTCTAAATACTTTATTTGGGTTTCTCATGTTTTAAAATACCTCTAAGAATTTTCTCATAATTTTTGGAGCCTTCGGGGTATTTTTCGGAATTTAAATATCAAATTTTGGACTTTCTGGAATTATTTTTATTCACAAAATTAATTAAATTCGAAAATAATAAAATATTCAATTTTTTCATAACATCAAACTCTAACAATATATATATACCGTTTTGTGAGCCGCCACCAAACCAAGCCCCTAGGCCGAGCGCCCCACGCTCTGTCTCGCCTCACGTGAAGATGTGTCCTTCCCCCGTTTCGCCCACGGTGGTTTGGTCCGCCGGCGCCTCTGCTGGTGCCGCCCAGGCATGTGCCCAGCTTGGCCACACAGGCCTAGCGTGCCGCTCCGGCCGCTGCTGGTGCAGGGCCCAGCGCTACGGTGCTCTTACCGGCTTGCCAAGGTCCAGGCCGAGACCCCCCACGAGCTCAGCTGCAATTTTCGATGGCCATCCTGTACCTACAGACATCCAAGGTAGAAGAAGACATATTTATGATTTTGTCACTGCTCGTTTAATCCGCCGTTTATTCGTTTTAACTTCGGTTTGAGACATTCCAGTTGCGTTCGTTGGTCATATTCTACGCAGTAGTGGTAACGGTCATTATGTCAGTCAATTATGAACTTATTTTTTTTAAATACATTTCGATTTATATTTATTTAATAGCGTTCTAATTAAAAGCAACATAGGTTTATAATTCTGGTTTTGTTGCGGCGCGATTGTGCAGGCGTAAAGCTACGTATTATTAACAATGTTTGTTATGTTATGAGTTTACGAATTTATAATTTGATTTATGTTTATATAGTGTCTTCTTAAATTAAAAGTGACTTAGGTTTATAATTTTAATCTTTATAAATAAATAAATAAGTGTGAACGTAATTAATAAAAAAACATAAATGTTTATTATTTAGTTGTTTAGTTAAATATAAAATGTGTAACTGATATGATTAATATTTATCTTCTGTCTTTTAATTTATCAAGAGCAACTTAAGTCTAGTATTTCGTAAATAAATATTAATATGGTTAATATCAATAGAAAAAAACTTTAGTTATGACCAGCTAAATTTAATCTTGAATTATAAATGTTCTCATTTAGCTTTTATTCATGTTCTAGGTTTTCTAAACTATAAATATTTATATGGCTTAAATGATATATAATTACAATATAATTAAGTTTTGATTAATTTCACTTTAGAATGTTTCTCTAAAATATCCATCAATTTGTTTTCCTAAAATAAAATAAATACACTCTGTAGTCTTTCATCTCTTTTTGTACCTAGTCACGATATTTGCATCTTTTTTACTGATAGTTCCGTTATGAGCGTTTTTTGAGACCTTGTAGCATTAGCTATCTAATCGTATGCTCTTTTATATTTTATGGTGTATTATTCTTAGTTGTTTCTATCTGTTGCTTGTGTGTTTGTCTATGTGTGGTGCTTGATTCGAGTAGACGAGAATTGTTTGTGGATGCTGAAGATCAGAAGGTGATGACTAAAAGCTGATGGTGTGAAAAATAAGCAAGTGTTCAAGGCAAGAATAATTTCGGACCATCCTTGTTACCTACACACTTATAATTATACATATATCATATGCATGTGTCCACCTTGACAACCTTAGCAAGATCATAGATGTTTGTTATCTTGAATTCCTTGATATACCTATTTGGATATGCATTTGGGTAGTTCTTGCTAGTGCTTGATTATTAATCTATGATCTTGTAACATGAATATTTGAATATACAATAAACAATAAAATAAGCTTTCTAGCAACTTAAACATAAAGGGTGGAAAGAACTCTAGCTTTTGCTGGATTGATCTTGACCCTCCATAAGGACTTATCCCTTAGCAAAAGCTGGGACAACTCGTACAACCATCAGTGCTATATGTCTCTGGCTTTAGCTCAGTATGAGGACCTTTTTCTAGCTTGTTAGCGGTTACATTAAATGGCGTAAGAATGGCTAGACACGTTGGGTATAGTGCGGCCTCTATCCGTGTGTATAGGCTGCGTGTTATGTGCCATGGAAGGGGGCTCTAAATCTACCTGCCGAGTGAATCTAATGGTCCTAACTTGTTAGACGAAACTTTTGAAAGGCTTCATAGTGAACCCTGCCGACCTCCCTTGGAAGGGGGTTAAGAGATTAGCTACCTCGGGCGAAAGGGTAAATCATGACTCATGGGTAAAGATGTACAACCCCTGCAGAGTGTTAAATCTGGTATACAAGCCGTGCCCACGGATACGGGCGTCCCGGAAAACTGACAGAATAGATGGACACTGATGAACATGATTAATGATAATAAATGATGGTTTATTATGTTGTTTATATGTGTTATTCTTAATTCTTGTATACATTGATCATGTGGTTATGGGATTTAATTTTGCTACCTTGACATTTGCTATCTAAATATGAACATGATATATACATATAAAAGCTAAATGCAGTTAAACCAGTGTCAGCTAATTGAGCCTCATGAACCTCTGGTTATAATTGTTGAGTACGATATGTGCTCACTCTTGCTATTTCCCACCACTCCAGTCTACTAGAAAGAGATGATTAGAAGGATGGTGGAGTCACGAAGGACGTTCTCAGAATACAAGAAGTGCTAGGCATATGTTACCCCCAATCAATTGTCCCTGTGAAGATTGAGCCTAAAGATTAGTTATTATTCCGCGATACTCTAATGTAAGTGTTTAATATAACCATGTTTCCGTTATATAACGCTGTTTCTGATATTGTTCCTTTTTGTTGTTGTATGTGTGGAGTTCCTGGGCACACATATAGCTAACCTAGTTTTGTTCTTTAAAACCCGGTGTGACAGAGTGGTATCAGAGCAATGTTGACTGTAGGACGTATGCCTAGTTAGCACTGGTCGATTAGAAGAGTCTAATTTACTATAAAACTAATTTTCCACCTCCGTGACCATTGATTTGACTATTTCTTGTCCTTGTCATATTGTTTCTCCTCCTTGAATAGCTTCTTTTGAGCTATTTCTGTTTATCACTTTGGCCTTTATTTACTTGTTTTACTTTACTTTTCAAAACTTTCTTTATACAAAATTCGATGGCCTTTCATCATCTCTAACATGCCCTTTAGGATGACCGCCATTATTGAAGAAACACGTATAGAATCGATGATGTGTTGTGTGCTTGTCTTGTTTGTGTGATTGCCTCTGTGTTGTCTCTATCTTGTGTTACAAAGGAGATTTGGAAGGTACCGTTTTGAGAAGTAGCTCGTTCTTGTTAAGTGGGGTAACGTTCGCTACCGTCATCTATCTCAAGATTCAAGACATAAAAATCTAATGATCAATTTTATTCTTCTTGTATATCTCTTTCTTGTACATCAAACTTTATCTTTTCTATCATCAATCTTTGTGTTTCTTGTGATCGATCATTATTTTTGAAGCTAACCTTGTCAGTCTACAGTTATTTTTATCAACTCTCATTATATAGCTCAAAATAACGTTGAAGAACTTATCAATCCTTGCTAATTTTAATCTTATATCATAAATCTCATAATCTTGAATTAAGGAATTCTGAGCACTATAAGATGTATCCTTATCTTTTATATTATCTCTTGTTGATCTTCAGTCGACTTTAAACCTCATAATGTGAAGATCCGTGATCAACTTTTATCTTTTTTTAACCTTCCTTGATCTTTCTTTTCTACCTATGCTAATCTTCAATCCTTTGATCTCATGTCATAAATCCTAAATGAATATTGAGAACAAATGTTTGACATTTTTATCAACTTTTGTGAATCCTCAATCCCTAAATCGTACCTCATCAAAAGTCTCAAAACAACCTTGATGATCAACTTTATCATTATCTTTGGTCTCTACGAATCTCGGGACGAGATTCCTGTTAAGTGGGGTAGAATTGTCACACCCCAAAATTTCTGATTATGGGTTGTGCATAGAAAACACTAAATAAATAAAATAAATTTAATATTTGCATAGGATTTGCTAAGTTTAGTTTGAGTTAGTGCAAATTTAGTTATAGGAAAATGTGAATTTTCAAATTGATCTGAATTAACTTGATGATATTTGTTGATGTGATGTGATGTGATGCTTGTTTATTGTTTGACTTTGCTTGGTAAGTGGGTACAGTATCAGAGCGCGCTTAGTAAGTCATTAATCTATAGCTGGTGTGTCCCTATCTTTTTCTATAATTAAGTTTATTCCTTTTTGATCTTAATCTTTTCATTTGAAGTTTTTCCATATCTTCATATTCTACTCTAAATCATTCTAAAGTATGTGTTATTAATGTTTTTTCCATATCTTCATATCTTCATCTTCATACGGGCGGTCCGGAAAACTGACGGAATAGATGGACACTGATGAACATGATTAATGATAATAAATGATGGTTTATTATGTTGTTTATATGTGTTATTCTTAATTCTTGTATACATTGATCATGTGGTTATGAGATTTAATTATGCTACCTTGACATTTGCTATCTAAATATGAACATGATATATACATATAAAAGCTAAATGCAGTTAAACCAGTGTCAGCTAATTGAGCCTCATGAACCCCTGGTTATACGTGTTGAGTATGATATATGCTCACTCTTGCTATTTCCCACCACTCCAGTCTACTAGAAAGAGATGATTAGGAGGATGGTGGAGTCACGAAGGACGTTATCAGGATACAAGAAGTGCTAGGCATATGTTACCCCCAGTCAATCGTCCCTATGAAGATTGAGCCAGAAGATTAGTTATCATTCCACGATACTCTGATGTAAGTATTTATTATAAGTATGTTTCCGTTATATAACACTGTTTCTGATATTGTTCCTTTCTGTTCTTGTATGTGTGGACTTCCTAGGCACACATATAGCTAGCCTGGTTTTGTTCTTTAAAACCGGGTGTGACAACACGCTGGTTTGCAATCTCTAAATTCACTATTGCATTATTTCTATGAGTTTGAGTTAATTCATAATTCCTATATCTGAGAATCAAAACAAAGACGTGAAAATAAATTCAATCCTTTAGAAAGAAGTAAATGTGAATAATAAATGCACTATGCTAAGTATGTTAAAACAACTTCTTTTGTAGCATAGAAAGTGAACCTTATCTTTGTGACAACATTGCCCTTGTCGTTGCTTGTATATTCCTCCCGGTATGTGTTGTCCACTAATGATTTGTAGGGATAAAATAATAAGAAGAGCTAAAGGTCCAAGAACAAACTAGACAGAGAACAAATGATGGCATAAGGTAAGAAAGGAGTACAACAAAGGAGACAAGCTATTCATAAATAAGACATGTGACTAGCCAAGCAAGGAAAGCTTCCACAAGATGTTGTGGCTTCAATTCAACATGCTTCAATACTAAAGGTAACATCTCTAGGTAAGTGATCATTACTTCCAAAATATCCTCCTTGATTCTGGCATGCACATAAGTAGAGAGCCAAACATGCTTTGAGTTACAACCTCATTTGATCCAATCTAATTAACTCAAGATGTTCAGTTCTTTATGCTTGTCTCTAGTATCACTTTCTTGATCACATAGCCTTTAATTCAATGATCTGAAATGTTGCACATCCTATCTTTGGAAGATGATAGTCATAATCATAAAATGGTTACACAATATGCATAGATATATCATACTTCCATAATGTTGAGTAATCTGATCTGCTAAATGTTTTAATGCTACATGCTTGCTCATCTTTTATTCTTATCACCCATGTTTAGATTGAGCAAAACACATAAACATCATCTTTATCTTGTTCAATGTGCCAAAGCCTAGAGTATAATGAACAAGCGTTTTGGTTCTATTGGTGTTTTCCCACCAACAGAGCCTGTGCACTTGATATCTGCCTTGTCTGTATCAGCAGGACACACCTTGAGCAAAATTAAGGAATCTTCCCCAGTTCCTACAAGTGAAGATCCTTGACCTATGAATATGCACAGTGAGTAAAGATGCTGCCAACTCCCAAAACTAGTACTTGACTCCAACCCATTGGAAGAGCAATAAACATGGGTGACACCATCTTAAGAGGTGCAACTATCATGGTCTCCATCTTTGGGACTAGATATAACACCTAAGAAATTAACATGGTAAGAGGTTCTGTTCGGAAGACCTAAATCATCGAACACCATCCCAAGAGGTAACTTGGTAGTTATCAATATTTCTGTTTTTTTCACTACATAATTTTACTTCAGCATATTTACTTTCCCTTAAATGCATAATTAGTTGCACATCAACTTTATCAATTCTGCATTAGAAAAAATATGTCACGCATTGCATCTAGAAAATGCTAAGCCCTATGTGAATAATTTTGTGGTGCGACAGCTCACAAAGATATCCATGATGGTGGCATAAAAATAAGTTTTCATCTTAGTGCATTTTTTGCGTATCATAAAATATAAAAGATCAGCAATATTAAAGATCCTGCTAAAAGGTATATGAATTAAGAAGGTTATAGACATCCAAGGCTTAGAGGTTTATCACTAACACTTAAATTAGTTCCACAAGCTTTGTTGCCTATTTGAGCTTCACGTAATTCAAAGGATCAAGAAGAGCTAATATGAAGAAGGAAGTTATGTCCCTGACACAGAGTGTTGTCTTCAACAATCAGAGTGTTGTCTCAACAAAAATCATCCCTAACACTCCATGAGAACTAGTATGCCAACAGACTACCTCAACATCCAGCATGGGGGAGAGCACCCCTAGTATATCCAGCTAAGTATCACTAGCTTATTTATTAAGTGTGCTATGTAAATCCAAAACAAATTAAAAGAAGCATACCATAGAAAACCCAAATAAACATTTCTCTATCTATTTTTACCTTTCTGTTTGATATTAAGTTTGCTAAATAAAATATAGGAGAGTATGTGAAGAGTTTGCCTACTAAAATGAATCCCACAGAATAAACTCTTATATGGACATGATGAATAGTTGGTCTACCATAATTCCTTTCAAGTACCTAGTTTTCAATCTTGAACTCTCCCGAGTTTTGGACACAACTGTTTTTATTTGAGGTCTGCTTTGAACCTGAAACTTGTCGGTAGCGAATGCTTGATCTAAGTATAGGTAGTTGATGGATATGATATGGGAAGGTGTTGAGCTATTGTCCATCTTGTTCCTATATATACTAGAGTTGTGGAGAATTTATCTTTGAAAATCTTAAATTTATGCATGATGAGCTCCTGTATGACGAGAATTCAAAATTCCTACCATAGCCAAATATACATGCTTACTAGATTAGGGAAGTCATCCACTTCCATATATCGCTTGTAGGCATTGCAGGTAGTTAAGCTATGTTGATCCTTAGGAATTAGTAATGCAGTTAAAGTCATGTTGACACCGTTTTTGGACACGTACCCAGAGACCAAGATCGGCAGGTGGAGCAACGGTAACTAGCCTGCAGAAGAGTTACTGATGAGGATAGTTGCCGATGAAGAGACGATTGAATATGACTAAGTCCAGAGGTGGTGACGTGTTCTTGCCGATGCTCAATATTGGTGTTTGCCGATGGCTATAACAGGAAGACTGCCGATGACTCTGAAGGGAAGCGTGGAGGTTGCCGATTGATCTGTGGCGGTGTCCCAATCGGTTGCGAGGGGATGGTTCTATGTTTTCCTTAGTTATTTAAAATCGTTTTGTATACGGATTCTGTTTAATTTGGAATTCGAGTCCTAGTCATGTCTGATTGTAGCTCTTTGAGCAGGGTATAAATGTAGACCCTAGGGCCTTGTAATGAGATATCTATCGATCAATCAAATACAAGTTTTTACTCATATTCCAGCATCTACTTTTTCGACGACTTCGTCATATTTTTCTTTTTATTACGAGTTCTTAGGAGTTCGTCAACTTAAGCTCGGCGTATTCTCGAGTTCTGCGTGAATACCTCTTGGCCATGACATCCGGGCGCATCGCTGTTGTCGGGACCAAAGTATTCGAATTATCACCTTTGCCGATAGTAAGGTCAAATCGGCTGGCACGCAACGTTTAACTACAAGAATGCTGGGCTTCTGTGACAGTTAGATTATGACGATAACAGCCAGTTTTTTGTCACTGACTGCGTACAGTGATGAAGTGGCTATCGTCATAGAAGGTGGGTCACTAGAGAGCTTCTGTGACCACAAGAGGACATCGTCATTGATATAGTGATGATAGTTCTCTCGTCATTGATGCAATGACAAGACTAAATTTGTCATAACAAATTGAACCAAATAATGTCACATATATGATGACATGGCGGGTGACATACCAATTCACATTCAGCGCATATAAGATGGGCCTTTTATTTTATTATCATTTACATTCAGCCCAATTAGTCTAATTTTCTTTTTTGGCCCAGCTTCAAATTGGTATTTTTTTCCTTTACAGCCCAACAGTACAATCAAGGCCCATATTATAGGCCAACCCAATTAAAGAAATAATTGCAGATTATAAACCACATAAGGAATTGCACAATAATTATAGTAAGCCCATAGAATAGAATATATTGTTGCCATAAATATAACAATCAACTCATACAATTTCAACTCCAGAATACATGATTTGCATACATAAAAATATTTCAGCCACATTCCAGGCTTTCAGCAACCAAACTACAACACCATACTACACAAGACAGAAGTACCAAGAATGTTTGGCTGCATCCATCCTCCAAGTTCAACTACTGCATAAAAGTACCAGCCAGCAGCCAACAACACATTCCAGCAACCAAAATCTCATACAAAGAAGTACGAGCACAAAAATCCACTCCTGCACGCATTCAAGCAGTATAACCCAAAAGAGATCGCAGCTCCAAGTTCAACTAAACTAAAATTATCAGCCTTCAAATTAGGTTCAGCCACCAAATTCCTGTTCAAGACACCATGAACAAAAAAATCAACCACCAAAGAAACAATAAAAACAATCTTGATTTGGATGCAAAGGCACAAGAGACAAGTTAAAGCTATGTACCTAAGCATACAACTAGCTTAGGGGGGACTGATCTGCCCCACACCAAATGCTACCATTTGTCGAAGAAGGCTTTGGGTATCTGCTGCCATCTTCCTCAAGCTCTCAATCTCCTCAGCTTGTTTGTCCACTTTTGTATTAGATTCTTGTGCTTGCGCCTTTAATCTTTCAAGCTCCTGCTGAAGTCCTACAGACTCTAACTTCTTTGCATCCAATTTAGCTTGTAGCTCTTTCATCATATTGGTTGTCTTGGTAGCAGGATGCTGAATTCCGACATTGCGAAGAAATGTATTTGACTTTGGCAGCACTTTGGAAACAACTTCAATAGAAGTCTGGGCTTGCTGCCCGTCTTCAGCTGATGGTGAAGTGAGGGCTTCCCGAGCATGCATGTCGTCCTAGCTATCAAAGAAAGCTTTTAGTTTTGCATCATTATATAAATAAAGGTTTATTGCACAATGTACTTAATAAAAAAAAGGAAACAAGGTTTAGTACATACTATAGCTTTCTTCACAGGTTCACTAAAACCTTTAGTTTTGCTGCAGTGCAACTCCTCGAATAGATCAATTGCAGTGGGCTCACTATCCTTGTATTTTTCTTGTTTCTGCAATGTTGAGAGAAAAAATGATGGCATGAGCAATGGTTATGTTAAAGTACACACTAATGCAAAAAACATGTCCTCTAGCACAAGCATTCTAGTTGACATTGATTCTTTTTGTTAAACATTGACAGTGGTTGCTATGTAAAAACTTAATTGATGTCACCCCAAATAAGCATAAGCATAAGCATGGCAAGAGCAGAATAATCAAATCAAACCGATACAAATTTCTAGATAAAATATTAGCATATTTTTACATGTTTGATGTGTGAGATAATCTGCTACTCTCCCTCCATGTTTTGCTGCAGCAAGGGTTAGAGCTTTGGTCACCTCTTGTTATCGTTATCTTGCACTATAGAGGTATGCCACTACAAGAATGGCATATTGCCATACCTCCACAATGCAAAACAAGGGCAGCAAGAGCTGAATAATAGGCCAACCCCTGCTACTACAGCAAAACATGGAGGAGAGCAGCACGTTATCTCATATGAAGAAGAGAGCCTACTACAAGATTAGATCATATAGCATTATGCAGAGCCACTATCAATATGCAGATATAGATCTTCACTAGGACTAAACACCTCCACCAGGAAACACAAGAAGAACATCCAACTAGATGACATCATAATTATTTCTTACCACGACATAGGCTTGTGCAATGTAAGACCGAGATCCTGTACGCTGCTGAAACTTCACTTTTTTACGATTCAATTGGTTTTTAGCACATTTGTCCTGCACATGACACAACTACATAACATAAGTAATAGAACTATGCATCTATTATTTCCATGCAACCTCATTTTCACTTGTTTTCACGTGCCACTATTACATCAAAAATGCAAATATAGCTGATCCAAATAGAGCTATAATCTTGACTATGGAATAATTAGTTTGCCACCTGAGGCAATCAAATTTTATGCTGATGTATCTTAGGAAGCTAAGTGGTTAAAAAACTCAGGAAGTTTACATGAATTATCTTATCAGGTAATCTAAAAACTGCTATAATAAATCTAAAATTATCATATGTAGTTGGCGTGTTCCAATTCCTACTAATAGATTCAAAAGATCTCAAATCTACCGCGTATCAAATATGTATATACCTAGCCAAACATGAATTCATGCTCGTATTCACACAAAATGAAAAATATGCTAAACATTACTTTGTGCTCTGGGCTTGACCACATGTCAACCAATTGTCTCCATTCTTCATCAGTCATACACTTCAAGGGCGATGTAGTCCTTACTTGATTAGCTGGCACCCCATCAAAGTACTTTTTTTAAGCCTATACCTCATCTGGCGTACTCCACCCTTTAGGATGTCTTCACATGCAGCTTTTACAGGGTCGCTATTGGTGTTAATAGTGAATTTTATCTATTCATCAAATAGCATAACAGTAAGCTTTGACAAAAGTTGAAAGTAGAATGTAGAAAGTAACTACAATAATTTATATGTACTATTCAGTTTGAATAGTAGGAACAACATGCATAGATGATATATGGTTCTCCAAAAGAGGCTTAGCAAAAACAAGCATTTGAATAGTATGAGCAGAATGAATAGTATGAACAGCATGCATAGACGTTAGTGACCACCACATACCAAGAGAGATGTATATATGCATAGCAAGACTATGCTACATGTACTTTTACTTGTATTTCAGTTCAGACATCAGGTAGAGTTCTCCATTTTAGTGCCAAATGCAAGCTAATTATCAAGCATGTAATGTTAATAGCACATACAGAAAATTTGAAAGCTTACACTAGACAAAACTTCTAACATAGCATGGATTTAATTAGTTGAATAGACTCTTACCTTGAGTTTGCCCTTGAAGTTTTCAAGTTGATGCCCATCTTTCTTGTACTTTGTCCAGTTTGGATATATTGGTACATGCTGCCTGATGATGATCCCACTCTCTGAGGCCAGCTTTGCAGCTTGCATAGGAGCCTCTGGCCTTCTTTTCCCTTCCTTGATAACGATCGGTATCATAGTCCCTAAACCTCTGCTTATGGAATCAATCTCTTTGCCCATGCTCTTCCCCCTTGGCACCATTTGTCTATTGTCAGTGAGCGTGCCTAACATAAAACATTTATAAGTGTCAAAAAAAAGAAGATCTTGCACTTGATACAAATGAAGCATACCACATATATGGACAATAAAACACAACAATCGCAGTCACTTGCCTTGTTCAGTAATGCTCAATTCCATTGGCTCCACTTCTGTACTTAAAGTGAGGTTGCCTAACAAAATACATTTTGAGACATGTGTTAAAAAAATGATCCCTGCACTTAATATGAATGCAGCATACCACACATATTGACAATAAAACACAACAATCTAAGTCACTTGCCATGTTTAGTATTGTTCAATCCCATAGCAGCTTGTACTTCTGTACTTGCATTAAGGTTGGCTACAAAACATAGTTTGAAAAGTAAGTGTTTGTTGCAATGAACCCTGCACTTAATACAAATCAGTAGTTGGTAGTGACTTGCCTTGTTCAGTATTATTGGTGTCACCCTGAATCTGGTTTGCAAACAAATCAGGTTTGAGTCCAACCTCTGTGGCTTCAATCAGGCTAGTGGTGGACAATTGTCTCGCGGCCCTTTGCCTAGTGCATCTCATTGTTTCTTCCAAATTTTCAGGTGCTCGCACTCGCTTAGATGTTCTTCCTGTTATAGCTTTGACAATATCACCATTGTTGCCCACATCTTGCCCTAGTAACAAAGCCTCACAAAGCAAACAAAGACATGTCAAAATCAGTTGCAGAAACAAAGTCACAAAAGACTTCCTTAAATATCCACTGTGAATAAATATGTCATTTTCTGAAACTAGGATCACTTTTATAAATAGCAAAAAGTGGGAGTGAAAACTGAATTAAATACTCAATTGCTCAGCAGCATCAATGCCACAATGTTGTTACTATGATCTAGATTAATGGTGCACAAACTACATGAGCATAGCTCAGCCAACTAGAGATATTGATTAGTACAAGAGTTTATTACAAGAATTGGTACCTTAGATTTATTGTCAATACTCTTTCCAACAGCTTTCTTCTTTGCCACGGAACTTTGGAGTAATTCTGCTAGTCTACGGACACCCAGCCGATGAGCAAATTGATTGTTCCTCAAGATATTCCGAGCCCTCAGTGAGCTTAAGTCCCTGTCTTCCTCTTCTGCACATACATTGCAATTATATTCAGTGGGTATGAAAGCATACATTGCTTGTTATACATTGCAATTATATTCTTCCTCTTCTGCACATACATTGCTTGTTATCTTCCATATAGAAAACCTTTGTTGCCTGTGTGGCACAGATGAAAGCATCATCCTTGTACCAGCAACTGCCATGGCTGATGCTTTTGAAATGTCCATCATATTTAATCCTAGACTTCTTGCTACAAGTGTCAAACCAATTACACTGAAATAAAACTACTGTTCTTGGACTGTTCAAATCAGAGTTGTACTGCAACTGAACTATTTCCTTCAGCTGACCATAAAAGTCTATATCTTCTCCATTATGTGAGCCCTCAACCATGACACCGCTGTTCTATGTTTTTCTACTTCTCTCACGGTCCAATGTATGATAGCGAACTCCATTAACAAGACACCCCGAAAATAAATGAACTCTAAAATTTGGTTCACTTGCTAATGCATATAGGTCATCATTGACTTCTTCTCCATGCACAAATTTTCTGGTTGCAAGCTGTAACAATATGTTCAGAGAATAAGGTCAGAACCAAAACTAATAATTCTTAAATTCAACTAAGAGCTACATGACTCACATGTTTCTTAAACCATCCTGCAAATTCCTTAGCAAGAGCCCTATCAACGTCAACATTGCCAGCACTCCTGCATATCCTGCAAATAGTGCAAAACTGTCATGTGAGGCGTAAAAAATTACAGCATAGGAAAAATATTGGTTGCTCTAATAAAAGACATACTCTATAAATGGCTCAACCTCCGGAGTATTGTTGAGGACATACCAAACCATCTTGTTCCTTAATCTTCTGAAGCAAGGATTTTTGTCACAACGAACACAGGCATAGTAACCTCTAGTGACTCTGCCTGAAAGTGTGCTCAGTGCTGGATAGTCATGAATGCACCATATAACTGCAGCATGAAGATCAAATGATTTCCTTGTCAGAGCTTCATAGGTAGGCACACCTTTCCAAAGATCTAACAGTTCTTCAATCAGTGGTTGCAAGAACAGATCCATATCCTTTCCTGGGCATGTCGGACCAGGAATGAGTAGGCCCATCATGAAGTTGGATTGCTCCATACATTCCCATGGAGGAAAATTATAAGGGATAAGAAATACTGGCCACATGCTATACGAAGCGCTCATCTTCCCAAATGGATTGAACCCATCTGTAGCGAGGCCAAGCCGAATATTCCTAGCATCTTTTGCAAACCAATCATATTTCCTATCAAAATCCTTCCATGCCTCGCCATCAGCTGGATGGCTAAGCTCATTGTCCACTGGTTTTCTCTTTAACTTGTGCCATTGTGCCTGCTTTGAAAGTTTTTTGGATGCAAACATCCTCTGCAACCTTGGAACCACAGGAAAATGCCTCAAAACCTTGTTTGGAATTTGCTTTCTTGTATCTTCATCCTTCCATCATGAAGCACCACATACTGGGCATTTATCCATTTTAGCCAACTTCTTTCTGAACAAAACACAGTTATTCGGGCAAACATGTATTGAGTCATATCCAAGTCCCAATGCACGGATAACTTTCTTCGCTTCATCATAAGATGCAGGGATAGGACATTTTGGAAACGCTAAACTTAACAACTTCAAGAAAGCACTGAACCCAGCATTGCTGATTCTGTAAAATGACTTGATGTGTAGCAACTTCACAACAAAAGAAAATCTGGTATAGGGACCATCAGGGTGTAGTTCCTGTTTCATCTCTTCTAATATGGCTGCAAACTTGGACTGTGTTGCTGGTCCACGATCTTCAGCTGTGTACAACTCTTGTACTATCTCATGGATTTTATCATCATCTGGTTCATCTTCAGGCTCTCTCATCTCAGTTTCAACATGGCAGTCAATATCCCTAGTTTCAACACTGCAGCCAACATCCCCAGTTTCAGAATTCTCATTTAATCCGACTTCCAATGCTTCTCCATGATGTATCCACCTAGTGTATGTGTTAGTCATCCCATAAATATATAAGTGATCCTCCACTTCTCCTTTATGTTTATGTAACTGATTCAAACACTTACGGCATGGACATAATATTTCTTGACTGTCATCCAAATTATGAGAAACAAAGTTCATAAACTCAGTGACCCCATCTCGATGTTCCTTGCTAAATAGCCTAGTATTCATCCAACTTCTAGCCATCTGTGACACACTAAAATAAGACAATAATCAAGGAATCAACAACCAACCATTCACCATAACAGACTGCTATTCCTTCTAGCTTTCTAACACTGCCATGACTCACTACAAATCTAATTAAAAAAGACTCACTACAAATCTATGCATTTGCTATCATGAGTTTCATGAATCTAAACTGAACTATGCAGTACCGCATCAATTCAACTGATAAAACAAAAAATGGGGTCATATCTACCTTTTCTAGCTGTTTTATGGGGATGAAGCCGTCAACAGAATGGAGACAGCAATGCTGGATTGGAATAGCAGCAGCCGGCGTGTAGACACTGGCGGACGACAGCTTTGGCGAGCGATTTGGAACAGTCGGAGATGGCACCGGCGGCACCGGCCGGTGGACAGACAGCAGCGTCTGCCGTGGAGAAAGCGGCAGCCCGCGCGGCCGCACGCGGCTTTGGCCAGTGGTCGGGGCCTGCACCTGGGGGTGTGGATCTCCGGCCGACGGCGTCCACCGTGGAGAAAGCGATGCGATTTTGGCCGGCGGCAGGGTCCTGCAGAAGGGCGTGGATTTGCAGCCGGCGGCGGACCTGCAGCCTGATGCGTGCGTACGTGTTCAGCAGACTGAGATGCCTAATTTCGGATCTGTTTTTGCCAGCATCCAAACTTCAGAGTACAAAAACTGTCGAACACTCCCCTCTAGCAACAAAAGAGAGTGGTCTTCAGTGGTTGGCTGAGGACTAAATGGTTGCAGGTCCCAGGTTCAAACCGTGTGGTTGCTGACATTTTGGTGTTTTTTTTATTTTCTTTTATCCAATCCTATATGGGGCTATAACTTGGGTGTTTTTTTTTTGAATTTTTTTTTTCAATCCTACATGGGGCTCTAACTAGGACATACGGTAGTGTGCACCAACGACTAAATAGGATAATATAATTTTTAAAAATAATTATAATATATTAATATTTATAATGATCAATTATTGTTACAATCTATCATGACAAATACCAACATTTTGGTGTTTTCTTTTGAAAATTTTTTCCTCCAATCCTACGTGGGACTAGGAGTTAACTAGGACGGAAATAATTCATCTAGGACATATGATAGTGTGCACCAATAGCCATGTGGGATAACAAGATATTTTAAAAATAATTATATAATAGATTTATATTTTATGACAATTAACTATTGTCACAATCTATCGTCATAAATCCCATGCAACTAGATGCTATGACGTTGTTTATGACGAAGACACAATTTGGTCATAAACAGTTGTCATCCACTAAACAGTCGTCATAAACAACCTGTGTTTATGACAGATAGGTGTTCTGTCATCTGGTAATCGTCATAGAAGCCCAGATTTCTTGTAGTTATAAATCGGGTATTAGCCTTTTATGTTTGCAGATCAGCTTTTGCATCAACACATCTTTTGGCACGCCCAGTGGGACATATTCAAGAGCAAGATCGACATTTCGACTACCGAATTCGATTTAGAGAACATCATCCCCGTGACAGAAGCCAATCTCAGAGATGAGCAGAAGCAAGCTATTGCAAAAGCTATGGAGGATTACAAGCAGCAATGTTTGAAGTCCTTCAGTATCAACAGGAGTGGCGAGGTGATCCAGAAGGAAGCACTATCGGCACCTCGGCAGGTTACTTTTGAAGCCAATCCTGGTAAACTTCAAGACATGGTTGATAGTGCTATTAACCGTGCCTTGATCAATCAAGCTGGTGTGCTGTCCAATACGGTTTTCAACACCGTGGCTAGAACTCTCAGAGAAGGACAAATGCCACCAAACTATGTGGGCCCTGTCTATCATCAGCCAGGATCACCAGTTGTCACGGCTCCATCGGCTGCTACGGCCGCTACGGGTACGGAAACTACCGTTCCTTCAAGCATGTTAGGAGTCACTAACGCGCAATCTACGCCGATGACAACTAATCCATCAACGTCAGATGAGCCGATCAAGCTTACTACAGATCTATTGGCATCGGCAATGTCGGGGTCAATTCCTCCCAACTGGTGGGGTTATGGTACGCCCCCAGAGATGATGTTGAAGACTCCTGGAACATCTCAGACGGCTGACACGAGAGGCAAGGCTCCTATGGCATCGGCACCTCCAAATTTGCCGATGAATCAGAGTCCCCAGTATACTACAACTACTACTGCAAGACCTTACACTAGGAATTCTCAAGTTCCAATGTTTCAGATGCCTAATGCATCGGCAGATTCAATGCTGATGCAGCAGAGGTTCATGACACAACCAGGGTTTGGCAATTCAATGATGATGCCCAATCTTCAGTCACCGGCAAGGTTCGTGTCAATGAATGCTGATAATGGATGGACAGGGCAGCTAGTCTTTCCACAGATGCCTCAGCAGAATCATCAGGCTGTTGGATTCCAACAAGGACAGGTCCAACCTAGGTTTCAGAATCAAGGATTGATCAACCAGCCGGTGAATCTGGGACAGCAGATTGGTGGTCATATGGTTAACCCCATGTTCCATGCAGATCGTGTGCCTCAGTGACACGTGGAAGCTTACCAACAGGCGCCAGATCCACAACCACCCCATCGGCAAGATGCCGATGCTTATTGGGCCGATAAGATCGCTGAAGTAATGAGAGACCAGTTCGGGATAAAACCCAAAGTCAACACTTACTCTTATTAGACACCGTATCCTCCTGCATATGATTTAATCCCGCTTCCAAATCTGTACGAGGTGCCGGATTTCACTAAGTTTTTGGGTAGGATGATACATCGACCAAGGAGCATGCCAACAGGTTCATCATCCAGTGTGGGGAAGCTGCTAATAGGGATGAATTGAGGGTTCGACTGTTTTCATCATCTTTATCTGGATCGGCTTTCACCTGGTTTATATCATTACCTCCTAATTCAGTGATTACTTGGGCTGATCTGGAGAAGCAGTTCCACAAGTACTTCTTTTCTGGAGTCCATGAGAAGAAGATTACCGATTTGGTCAGATTGAAGCAGCGCAATGATGAATCGGTTGAAAGTTTTGTGCAGAGGTTGCGGGAAGTCAAGAACAAATGCTATAGTCTGGTTTTGGACGATCGGCAGCTAGCTGATTTGGCTTTCCAGGGTTTGTTGCCACATATGAGGGACAAATATGCTTCTCAAGAGTTCGAGAGCCTGAGTCACTTGGTCCAGAGGATTTCCGACCAGGATATCAAACCCTTTGAACCCAAGAGAGCTTGGAACAAAAAGGTGTCATTTGTTGACGAGGTAGCAAGCTCAAATTCTGATGAAGAGCCGGTCATCGGCTTGGCAGAGTGGGTGAAGAACAAGAAGCCGATGTCTTGTCCTTTTGGGCATAAAGAGCCAGAGAAATTCGCATTTGATATCACGAAAGCTGATAGGATATTTGACTTTCTACTTCAGGAAGGTCAGATCCAATTGTTGCCCAATCATGTAATCCCATCGGCTGAAGAACTAAAGAAGATGAAATACTACAAGTGGCACAATGCAACTTCTCACAGCACCAATGAATGCAAGGTTTTTAGACAACAACTGCAATCGGCTATTGAATCTGGAAGAATCAAATTTGATAGTTCCAAATCTCAGAAGCCGATGAAGATCGATCAACATCCTTTCCCAACAAATATGTTGGATGCCAAGGGGAAAACCAAGGTTTTGACGTCGAAAGCAGCTGAAAGGAGTGCATCGGCAGATCCTGAGCATCAAATTACTGCTGCCGATGCCAAAGGAAAAGGCTTGATCCAAGAGGGAGCTAACTTAGGAAGGCCTCCCCGATCTGGTATTGTGATAACTCATAGAAGGCCTCGGGAGACTTGGCAGGAACGTGAGGATCGGTATCGGCGTCAGCAAGAAGACTATCGTCGGGAAGAAGAAAGACGCTGTCAAGAGTGGAATCGACACAAGGATCACTGGAACCGCCCGTTCTTTATCCATTGCTAGGAGGAGAACGTCAAGTTGCCCACTGTTAGAGATTGCCCTGAATGCAATGGTTATGATCGGTATGACAGATCCGATCGCCGCTATCACGATAATGATCGGCGATTTAATGGGCCGATTAGGGGGAGAGCGTCAGTTCATGATCGGCTTGGGGGCAGGCTCAGTGTGCATGATAGGCTTGGTGATCGTGTTGAATATTTTCCTAGGAACCAGGAAGAGCTTGAAGAGATGGCTAATGCGCGTGTTCCGGATGAGTTCATATTTTGCAGAGATGCCAATACTCATCGGATGGAGTCAAGGGAACATCGTCGTCCATCAGCAAGGCAGTCACCACTTCCCCCATGGTGTCCAGAAGGGTTGACCAAGACACAGAAGAGGAGACTGCAACGCGAAAGACGAGAAGAGCTAAGCAAGGGTGAAAACTCTGGCCAGTCTGGGATCAGCACCAACCAGATCCTAAGGGGAAAGGGCCATCGGCAGATGTTAACATGGTATTTACGTTGCCGATGGAGTTCCTTGTGCCATCCAGTGATGATGAGGAGTTGGAGTTTTCCGACCAAATAGCTCAGTTGGCTCTGGATCCGATGACATCTATTTTTGAAAAGCCTGCCGACAATGAAAGGCAGCATCTTAAAGCTCTGTTTGTCAAAGGAAGAGTTGATGGTCAGCCAATGACCAAGATATTAATTGATGGTGGGGCTGCTATCAACATCATGCCGTATGCAGTCTAACGGAAGCTTGGGAAAGGAGATCAAGATTTGACCAAGACCGATATGATGCTGAAAGACTTTGACGGAAATGTGTCTTCGGTTAAGGGGGCAATTTGCGTCGAGTTGACCATCGGCAGCAAAACTTTGCCGACAACCTTCTTTGCGATCAGTGGAAAAGGTGCTTATAACTTGCTGTTGGGGAGAGATTGGATTCACGCTAATTGTTGCATCCCATCTACAATGCACCAGTGCTTGGTTCAGTGGGTAGGTGACAAAATCGAGATTGTCCTGGGGGATTCTTCTTATGTCATTGCATCGGCAGAAGCAGACACCTATGAAAGGACTAGGTGTATCTCGAGAGAAATTTGGGAGAAGGATTTCCTTAAAGTTGCCGATTTTGAAATTCCACTGATCCAAGCAGTCGGTTCTGATGAGGAGTTTTAATGGATAGATTCGCCGATGATGGAAAATTAGGCCAGGGATTCAGATCGGCCGATGATTTGGTAGAAGTAGATATAGGTAGTGGTGATAAGCCTAGACCTACTTTTATTAGTGCTAAGTTAAATTCTGAGTGTAAGCAGCAGTTAACCGATTTGTTAAAGGAATATAAAGATTGCTTTGCTTGGGATTATACTGAGATGCCTGGTTTGGACCGTTCGTTTGTTGAACATCGGTTACCCATCAAGTCTGGATTTCGGCCACATCAACAGCCAGCTCATTGAAGCTAAAATCCTAATATTCTTCCTGATATTAAGGCCGAAATAACCAAACTCATTGAAGCTAAATTTATTTGGCAATGTCGGTATGCCGAGTGGATTTCCAATGTTGTTCCAGTCTACAAGAAAAATGGGAAGCTTCGGGTTTGCATTGATTTCGGGAACCTTAATAAAGCTACACCGATGGATGGCTACCCAATGCGAGTTGCCGATCTGCTAGTTGATGCTGCGGCTGGGCATCGGATCATCAGCTTTATGGATGGCAATGCAGGGTACAATTAGATATTCATGGCTGAATAAGATATTCCAAAGACTGCATTTAGATGTCCTGGTCATGTTGGGTTGTTTGAATGGATAGTCATGACCTTTGGTTTGAAAAATGCTGGTGCTACTTATCAGAGGGCTATGGATTTTATTTTTCACGAGTTCATCGGCAAGCTGGTGGAAATTTATATTGATGATGTGGTGGTTAAGTCTGGAGATTTCACAAAGCATCTTGCCGATTTGCGAAAGGTGTTGGAATGCACGAGGAAGCGTGGTTTAAAGATGAATCCCAATAAGTGTGCATTTGGTGTATCGGCAGGACAATTCCTTGGGTTCATAGTGCATCAAAGGGGGATTGAAATTAGTAGGAGATCCATTGATGCTATCAATAAAATAGTCGCTCCTACCAACAAAACTGAGCTCCAGTCCTTGATCGGCAAGTTAAATTTTATCAGAAGGTTTATATCTAATTTGTCTCGTAAAATTCGTGCTTTCAGTCCTTTGCTCAAGTTGAAAGCCGATCAAGAGTTCATATGGGGGAAAGAGCAACAGTTGGCTTTCTATGAAATCAAGAACTATTTGATAAATCCTCCACTTCTGATTCCACCTCAGCAAGGAAAGCCCTTCAGATTATATTTATCTACCGATGGGATGGTCATCGGTTCGGCTTTGATTCAAGAATTTGAAGGAAAGGAGGGTGTGATTTACTATTTAAGTAGGAAGTTGGTTGATGCTGAGACCAGGTATTCGGCCATTGAAAAGTTGTGTTTATGCCTATATTTCTCATGTATTAAATTGATGCACTATTTATTATCGGCTGAATGCACTGTTATATGCAAAGATGACGTGGTCCGATATATGTTGTCTATGTCGATTATGAGTGGCAGGATCGGTAAGTGGATTTTGGCACTGTCGGAATTCGATCTGCGTTACGAATTGGCAAAAGCGTTTAAAGGACAGATTATGGCCGGTTTTGTAACTCAACATTGCAGTGCAGTGGAGGCTTTGGAAATTGTACCGTGGACGCTCTTCTTTGATGGATCCACGTGTGACCGGGGGGGCAGGAATCGGCATAGTGTTAATTTCCCCTCGGGGAAGGAAATATGAGTTCTCCTTGCCGATTGTTGCTACGTCAACGAATAATCAAGCCAAGTATCAAGCTTTGATAAAAGGGTTAGAATTGTTAAGAGAAGTTCATGCTGATGCTGTTGAAGTCTTCAGGGATTCTATGCTGGTTATAAATCAATTGGCTGGGAGCTATGAATGCCGAAGCGAAGTCCTGATAAGTTATCACGAAAGGAGTATGCAATTATTAAAGGAATTCAAAGATTTTTGGTTAGAGCATGTTCCTCGATTGCATAATGAGGAGGCTAATCGGTTGACTCAGCATGCTTCAGGGTATCAACCTATGGTTAACATGTTATCGGCAATCGGTGCCGATGATTGGAGGAAAGAAATCATTGATTATTTAAAGGATCCATCCAAGAAAATTGAGAGGCGTGTTCGGTTTCAAGCTACCAAGTATGTGCTCCTCGAGGATGAATTATATTATCGAACCATTTATGGGATTCTTCTCAGGTGCTTAGGTGTTGATGAGGCTAAAAGTTTAATGGGAGAAATCCATTAAGGAGTATGTGGAGCACATCAATCGGCTTTTAAGATGAAGTGGATGATTAGGAGGAATGGGTATTATTGGCCGACCATACTTGAAGATTGCTTTAAATATTTCAAGGGGTGTCAAGAATGTCAGAAATTTGGCAATATTCAAAGAGCACCCGCACCGGCCATGAATCCTAATATCAAACCTTGGCCGTTCCGAGGATGGGCTATTGACTTGATCGGCCAGATTTATCCGCCATCTAGCAAAGGACATAAGTTTATCTTGGTTGCCACCGATTATTTCACCAAATGGGTTGAAGCTATTCCTTTGAAGAAAGTTACATCGGCCAATATGATTCATTTTGTGAATGAGCATATTATTTACCGATTTGGAATTCCTCAAACAATTACTACCGATCAGGGTACTATGTTTACATCAGGGGAGTTGGATGAGTTCTCAATCGGTATGAGAATTAAGGTGTTGAATTTTCTCCTTATTATGCTCAAGCTAATGGGCAGGCCGAGGCATCTAACAAAGGAATTATTAAACTTATTAAGCGAAAGATTGAGGAGAATCCTAGAAAGTGGCATACATTGTTGAATGAAGCTTTATGGTCATATCGGATGGCTTGTCATGGGTCGACCAAAGTTTCACCTTATCAGTTGGTGTATGGACATGATGTAGTGCTACTTTGGCAGATTAAGACTGGGTCTAGGCGACTATCTTTTCAAGATCAATTGGCTGCCGATGATTATGCTACCCTGATGACAGATGAATTGGATGATTTAGCAGGGCATCGGCTGAAAGCTTTGATAAGTATAGAAGAAAATAAGAAAAGAGTTGCCAGATGGTATGATAAGAAAGTAAAGGCTAAGGAGTTTGCCGATGGAGACTTAGTATGGAAGCTAATCTTACCGATTGGGACTAAAGATTCAAAATTTGGGAAGTGGTCTCCCAATTGGGAAGGTGCCTATCAGATAAATCGATCTGCTCCTGGCAACGCCTATATCTTAGAAACTCTCGAAGGAGTTGAATTTCCTAGAGCATTGAACGACAAATATTTAAAGAGATATTATCCCATCGTGTGGCTTGATGCATGAAAGTTTAAGTGCCGATAACATTCCTATCGGCTGGATTAAAAGTGTATCTGGGGCTGGACTTAATGTTTTAAAAGGATGCCGATAACAGTCCTATCGGCTGGACTAAAATGATTAGAAGAAGGAAGCAAAGAATGCCACCGATGAAGAGTTCACATATTTAGCAGAGCCTGGATCATCGATATGGCGCGCAGACAGATCTGATTGGCTTCTTCTATCTCCTTTACGTCATAATCGGCAGAGCCCTCCACTGGCTTCAGCTTCTTCTTCATTTGCAGTGCTTTGCAGGCTTGGACATTTCGCTCTTGTTCAAGAATCTTGATCGCCTCAGGCAGCTGGCTTTCTTCCTATTGAGCTTGGGACAAAGCTTCTTCTACCTGTTTGAGTTTTGCCAATAGGGCTTCTCTCTTTGCCAATAGATCAGAGATCTTATGCTTCAGTACATCTCCCGAGGTTTTCAAAACGCCAATGCTCTTATGCTTCTCATCGGCAAGGAGTTTCACTTTCATCATCTCCTCTGAGAGCTGAGCGTGAGCAGCTCTATCGGCAAGACGCTGAGCAGCCTTTTGATTCTGCAGCTGACGACTCTCTAAATGTGCAGCCTGGAAAAGAACCTCCTCGCCATCGGCAGGGATTTGACCTCTGAGAGCCTTGAATAGAACTTTGGCTGGGTCAGAATCATCGACCAATTGCGTTGTATCTTGATGGAGGAGGGCTGACAGCTCCGCCAGCTTTGCTTTAATCTCTGCCGATGAGATTCCGATTGCTCGAGAAGAACTTGCTTCCTCGCCTTCGTCCTCAGAAATTTCGATGGCAAAGGAGAACAGACTGTCGAGAGAATCCTGTTCCTGAAAGAGAGGACGCAATAAGTTATTTTATGATCAAGTACTGATAACAATAAAAATGAAGATCAGGTAACTCACTTGCTTTAGAGCTATCTCTCGCCTTTGGTTAGTTGAAGCCGATGGAACCACTGGCTGATCGGCTGGGATTGCCGATGAGACCATGTCAGCTGCAAGATTGACAGAAGTTATTAACAAAGTGGAAAAAAAGGTTCATCGGCAATAAATGGAAAGTATGTTACCTTGAGGGGACGCGGTACTTGTCTCAATCGAGGAGACTACCGATGCTATGGTTAGGCTTGCTGGATCGGCGGTCTGCTCATGTACGTCAGCCGGTGTTTCTTCTGGCTGAGGTTCCTCTGGTTGGAGCTCTTCCACTTGGGGTTTTTCTTGTGGCTGAGGAGGAGATGGTATCTGCTGTGTCTGGGCTTCTGGAGAAGAAGGGGATGATTCTACTGGAATCGGAGACACTGGGGGAGGAGAAGGCGTTACTGTTCTCTGATGCTTTGCTTGTAATCTGGTACTCTTGGACCCTTTTCTCTTCGGTTGACTGGACTGGGGGGCATCGGCAGTCATACTTCTGGTCTTTGCCGATGTACCGGTGTGCTGATACAACAGTGAGAAGATTGTGGGTACAAGTGTAATAAGTATAAGAATGGAATCGGTATAAGAACTTAAAAATTTACCTTGAAGGCTTGTGCTAGGGTAGAGGCAGCTACCGATGGGGATATCTTCGCCCGCTTGGTGGTAACTTTCTTGAGACGCACACCTCGATGCATTATGGCAGCCAGGGTTGAAGCGTTGTTGCCGATCAAAGAGATCCGGCCTGATGGAAGGAGCTCAATCGGCTTGCCACTCCTGCTGACCAATGGGGGGGTGTCATCAACCTGCATGTAACAAGGGGAGTAAGATATCGATGAAAAGTGAAAGTGAAAGGATTGAAGCATCGGTTTAGAGTACTTACAGTATTATCAGGGACTTTGTACTGGGGGTCGATCATGCCACGGTATGTGAGAGCCGATCTGCAGAATAGATGATCTTTCCATTCTTCCCACCACTGTTTGTATGTCTGAGTGATGAAGAGAGCTGGAATCCAAGCCGATAAATCTACATTTGTATCAGCATTTGGTGGAAGTTGGGCTACTCTGATCCACTCGAGATGGCTGGTGATAGTTTCCCTTGGCTTTATCACATCGGCATAGCAGAGTGCAATCGGCAGTTGATCGAAAGCTAGTTGACGAGCTAGTGCCAATGGATTGTAGAAGTCATAAGTTAGATTAGAAACTTTCCCACTGCCAAAGAAGTTCACCGGTATAGCTCTGGGAGTGATAATTGCCATCATCACCTCACGATCCTTGTTGAGAGCATCATTGAAGGGGTGGAAAGTTAGAGGGAATCTGGTGTCTGGATCTTCATAGGGCATCCATGCCCGCTGTTCCCAGGTCAAACCCACATACAGGGTTTGGAAGAATCGGCTGACCTGGTCTGCGTTGCCACCTGTGCCAAGCAAAGCTATGACGCCTTAGCCAAAGTTCAGAGGGAAACGAGTTGTCGATTCTTCTTCATCCAGTTCATAATCCTCGGCTATATCTCTAGGGAAGCGCTGTGCAAAAAGGTCAAACTCAAAGCGCTTGTGCATGTGAAGACTAAGCCACATATTGACGAACCACCAGGGACCCCCTAAGTTGCCGATGGATTGACCAAGCAGTAGTTTTTGGGCTACTTGATGGAGGAGGTGATAAGCAGAGCCGAGCAGGTATCGGCCAAGAGGAAATCGGCCACCATTAGCTAACCTTTCTGCTGCCGTTAGGTAGACAGAGGTTGGTCCTGCCGATCGACCACAGAATACAAACTTATCTAACCACATGTTCAGGAAGGTGGTCTGTTCCTTTATACTGACAGGTCCTGTTCGGCGGTACTTCTGAATATACCCTGACCAACCGCCGATAGCACGGGTTTCTACCTTAGCACTGGGCTTGGTGTCGAACAGGTGGGTGGTATCGGCAGTGGATATGTCTAAACCGGTGAGCATAAGAACATCGGCAAGTGTGGGGGAAGCAGGGCCATGTCCGAACACGAAAGCATTAAGTGTATCTAACCAGAAGTATGAGGCAGCTATTAGTAGCGACTCATTTCTCTCCATATCGGCAAGAGACAATCTAATGCACTGATCTAATTTCCGTTCACCCCATTGGACTTCATTTGAATTACTGATTCTTAGAAACCAATCCTTCCATCCCTTGGTAGGACAGGGCCAGGAACGGAAGGCGTCTTTCCATAGATCTAAAGAAAAATTCTCGGCTCTGAAAGCGATTTTATTTGTCTCTGCATTTATGAGATCGGTGGGATCCAAGTTCCCTAGTGGACCAAGGCATTGGAGATGGGGTTGATCGGTAGGAATAACGATCTTGTCAGCCAAATCCTAGAAATTTTTAGGAATGAAAAGAAGAACAAAAAGAAAAAGGATTCGGTAAGAAAGATTGCGGATGAACCGGGGTATAGTAAAAGTACAGAAAAAGGGCAGTACGCTGACCTCACGAACGACGAAGTTGATGGCCATCTCCTCGCAGGGGACAAGATCGAAAACTTAGGAGTTGTTGGAAGAAGTTCTTGTCGGAGTTCTTGGAGCTCTCAAATAGTGTCGCCGCCTGGAAAGCAGAGTTGGGGCTGTAGAATGATGCGATGGAGAAGGAGTACCCGAGAAGGAAGTATTTATAGGACAAAACGATCAAGGGCAAATTTGACTTATCTCTTCGCCGTATCTGTGAAATCCGAGGATACTCAGGTGGATATTGTAACAGAACCGCCCAAATTATAAGAGATTAAGCCTAATGGTGACTATTTGCATAGTCATCCCATCGAGCTTAAACCCATGTAATCCCGGTAGTCCGTGAAATCTCGAAGGATTTCAAACCACATAACGTACATACAGCCAAGATCGTAATAAGTTTAGCAGTCACCATCCACAATTACATCCAGTTCATAAACGACCATCAAATACATCAGAGTGCTTAAAATTATTACAAACCAAGTTCTCAAGTAGCGGAAGCTTCATAGTTCGAAAATAACACACACATACTTAGTCTGGTATAGTGCCATAGTTCAGTCATTCCCACAAAAGCAAAAGAGGAGGTAGAGTGACCATCACCCTTGGTCTAGTCATCGCCCATTGCTGGGTACAAGCAGAGGATGCAATAACTATAGTATATTTGACCATCTGCAAAACAACATGGGAGTAGAACCCTGAGTACGAGAATGTACTCAGCTAGACTTACCCGTCATAAACCAAAAATAAAGACTCTTCAAGGATCATGAAGGCTATATGGTGGGGGTAGCTGATGACTTTTTTGGCGTAAAAGCACTATTCTATTAAACATATCCTATAGGAATCCTCTTTCTTTTAATTAGCTCAGGTTGAAAGTATCGTTACCTATTAGCTAGGTTTGCTCCTGCACTATGGCAAACAAATATAATAATATGATGGTACCTCATCCTAGCATTCATGCAATTTTTTCATCATATAAGCCAAGTGTTCCATAGTCCTTACTACGAGGACGAAGCTCATGTCAAGTGCTCACTATCCAAGAGCGATGGCGATTCGAATCGATTTCTAACCAGCTGGCGAGTTATTCCCCGCACAAACCACACTCACTGATCAACTGAGCTACAGATCACCGTGTTGCACTATCCAGGACCAATTCGCGGGTTTGACAGGCACCGCCCGTACCCGAGGACCGTTCCGGCGACCGAGGTATCCAAGGTATACCAAGGTTGCGCGCCGCGCCCTCGTCGTTCTCCTCAACCCTCACCAATACAGCGCGTACATCGGGCCGATTCCCGGCCCGGATAGTGCTCAGGCTTCGCGGTAGGAACGACTTATCCTTCCAGCTAAGTGTGGGGCATGCGTTCAACATGACAAGAGGGCCGTCAACGATCGGTCCTTAATCGACACAGGCAGGGGCACTACAGCCAACCCACCATAAGACCCTGCCCGGTCTCAAATTCCATTCCACACTTGGTAATCTTTCCCAAAGCAATCACCGCTTAATCAAGCAGGTATCCACCTATATCTCGTAGGTGACAGGAAATCACCCGACTTCTACCGGACTAAGCAAGCTAAGAATAGACTCCGTGCCTATATACATAGGACAAGGTAGATAAACAAATGGTGATATCAAGGAGAACATATGCATCAACGGTATCAAGCAATTCCTATCACTTAAATGCAACATAGTAAAACAAGCATAATATATCGTTTATGTTAGTGAGAATAGGGAGACTTAGAATGCTCCGGGGCTTGCCTTTCTCAAACGTGCTCGGCTTGTGATCCGGGCACTCTTGCAGCTCTTCTCCGGGTTCTGACACTCCCAGAGGTTCCTGCTCCTATGCTTCCTCCTGCTCCTCGGGTCCCACCTCATTCTCCTGTGAGCCTGTATGATGCATGGATGCTCATTAGTGGAGTGCGAGATGCCCGGGGTGCAATGCTCATACGAGAGGATACCAAATGACCATGACATGATGCATAGATGATTTAGGTGGTCATTTTTACAAGGTAGTCAACATCATTCAAGAACATGCAATTACACTAAGCATCTATTTCCTTCTCTTCTACAAATTGTCCTCAAGTGAAACCAGCAAACTCACAAGATGCTTCAAAGATACACCAAACCCCTTTTAGTCTACTTAATCTATATATAACAATTCATAATTTCTTTATCCATTTTTAGGCCTACCAAACTATCATACATTTCTATTTATCAATAAATTCCACAAAAATTACAGTAGACTACCAGTCAAACGTAAAGTCTACCATAAATTTTTCATAATATTTGGACACTTATTTTGAGCTACAAAAATCACAAGATTAATTCACAAAAGCAAGTATAAATACTCTACTGTGTTATAAGTGTCAAACAGCAGATTTCATATTTTTATAATTTGCTTATTATCCTCAGAAACACCCACAAAAATTCCCAGATTAATTGCATGATCCAATTATTTATTAAAAATCATAAACCACTGCCATGCAAGCATTTAAATCACCAACAATTAATTCACACAACAAATAATGTGTAACATATTTTTCCTAGAGCCTAATCATCCATGCAGAGCCAACAAAACAAATTTCATATTTTTCTAAGCTTTATTTTAATTACTATGCATTTTCCAATCCTAGCAAAAACAAGGATTAAATATATTTATACACAAAAGTTGTTCAAACATGACATGCAACCACACCAGGCTATAGATCTGAGAATAGGGAACACACCAAAATTTGTTTCACCAATTTTGGAGCTATACAACTCAAGATATGGATTTTACATTATTTAAATCAATTTCTGGAAAACCTTTATTTAAGAAAACCGATAGAAAACGTTAGATTCACCCAGATCCACACCCGCAGAGGCGCTGACAGGTGGGATCCAGGGGTCGTGGCCCCACGGGTCAGCCATGCAGCACTCCGGCTAACTTTGGCCGGCCGGCTCTTGCCGACGGCGAGGTCTCCGGCCACTGGGTGAGCACCAGCGTGCTCCCCACAGCGAGGCGCACCCAAGGGTGCCCTTAGATCGGCCGGGGGAGCATGCATGGCGGCACGGCGACGCTGCTCGCCGTGGCCAGGCCGCTCCGGTGCGGTAGACCGCGCGCGAGTGCTCCTTCGAGCTTCCTCACCGAACTACGGACCTAACGCACCCAAAAACGAGCGAAAAGATGCAGGGACTAGTGAGATTCGACACGGCAGAGCTCTCCGTCGTGGTCGGAGCAACTCCGGCGAGCGATTCACGGCGCACGACGGGCTCTCACCTCGGTAGAGCGTTCGCAGGGGCTTACCGCGGCGGCGACGAGTGCGCTGGTGGTCTTGGCGTCGAGGTTGGGGCACTGGCGTGGCCGGCGGTGAGCAGCGGAGCCCTCCGGCGATGGCGCTGCGGCGGAGCTGCTACGGCTGCGACGCTCGCGAGCGGAGGAGGAGGAAGGAGAGAGGAGCGGGGCGACAGAGTGGAGCCTGGGGGCGGCGTCCCGACCAGGTTATAGCCGGTCGGCCGCGGCGCGTCCAACGCCAGCGTACGGCCGCCACGTGGCCGGCGCCGAGTGGAGCGAGGTGGGCGCCGCGCGCGGGAGAGAGAGAGGGGAGGGGAAGTGGGCCGCGCTGTCTGGCTGGGCCGAAAGGGAGGCGGGTCGGCCCAGCAGCGCGTGTCCCCTTTTCTTTTTTTTGATTTTTTTTTCTCCAAAAAGTTTAAATGAGACTTTTGAAGCTTTTACAAAACTTTTCAGGGGTTGGAGTAAAAAGAAGAATGGTTCCCCATAAAATTCCCTACAACTTTGCTTTAAGAAGTGAAGCCAAATTCCAATTAGAATTTGAATCACAAATTAAAACTAGTTCTAGGTTTTTAAATAAATTCATTTTAGGAATTTTGTATAAATTCCATTTCTCAAATCCTATGGCTCCAAAAATTTCACAAAATTACTCTTAAACCATTTTAACACACAATTCAACCTAATTTGAATATTTCACAATTTTAGAAGCAAGCATAATATTTTTAATCATATTTAATCCACCTAAATAAAGCACACATAAAATCACACTTGAATTACTATTATGCTCATGGGATGTGATGCTTATGCCATGCTTGATGAGAATGGTTATGAATGTTTTATGAGACTAAGTGCATGCGTAACACCTAGGGTGTTACAGCCCTTCCCCCCTTAGGGAAATCTCGTCTCGAGATTTGGGTTACTAACCATTTCTTATGAAATTTTGGGTAAACTGTTTTTAGGTAATCCTCGGTTTCCCAGGTGGCATCCCTATCATCATAATGACTCCACACCACCTTGTATGTTTTGACAATTCTGTTCTAGGTTACCCGCTCCTTGGTATCTACGATACCCAATGGCTGCTCCCTATATTCTAAGTCTGCTTTTATTTTGATTTCTCTGGGTTCAATCCTTTGCTCGGGTACCTTCAAACATTTCCGTAGCTGGGACACATGGAAGTCTAGAAAGATTGAACTCAACTCTTCAGGTAATTGAATCTTATAAGCCACGATTCCTTTTCTTTCTAGTATCTGATATGGTCCCACATATCTGGGTGCAAGCTTGCTTCAAACTCGGAAACGCTGAACTTTCTTCATTGGCGTAACTTTGAGGTAAACATAGTC
The DNA here is from genome assembly GCF_000003195.3 of Sorghum bicolor. Taxonomy (NCBI): domain Eukaryota; kingdom Viridiplantae; phylum Streptophyta; class Magnoliopsida; order Poales; family Poaceae; genus Sorghum; species Sorghum bicolor. The sequence continues at coordinate 28,764,154 of NC_012875.2, forward strand.
ACCTACATTGAACTCAAGTGGCCTTCTTTGCTTTTCAGCATAACTCTTTTGTCGCGATTGTGCCACCTTCATGTGCTGTTGTATGATTTTCACTTTCTTCTCAGCTTCATTCACGAAGTCGATACCATAGTATCTCCTTTCACCAGGTTCAACCCAGTTTAACGGAGTCCTGCACCTTTGACCATACAGAGCTTCGAACGGGGCCATCTTGATACTCTCCTGATAACTATTATTGTATGAGAACTCAACCAATGGCAACCATGATTCCCATGATCCCTTGGACGATAACACACAAGCCCTCAGCATATCTTCTAGTACTTGATTGAGTCTTTCCGTTTGACCCGAGGTCTGGGGATGATACGTTGTGCTTCTTATCAGACTAGTCCCCAAACTCTTATGCATTCGCTCCCAAAAGTGATTGGTGAACTGTGGTCCTCTATCTGATATGATGGTCTTGGGAATGCCATGTAACTTGACGATCTCAGCCATATATATATCAGCATACTCAGGACGTCTGTATGTGCTCTTAACTGGAATGAAATGAGCCGACTTGGTCAACCGATCTATGATTACCCAAATCGAGTCATTCCCCTTTCGTGTTGTCGGCAAACCTATGATAAAATCAATGCTGACCTCTTCCCATTTCCACTCTGGAACTGATAACAGTTGTTACAGACTTGCAGATTTCATATGTATAGCCTTGACTCTGCAACACGTGTCACAACGGGCCACATACGTTGCTATCTCTTTCTTCATCTTAGTCCACCAAAAGTGAGATCTTAGGTCTTGATACATCTTACTACTGCCAGGATGAATAGAAAGCTTGGAGAGATGGGCTTCATCTATGATGCGGTTCTTCAATTCTCGATTCTTCGGAACTACCAGCCGATGCTGAAACCACAATACCCCTTTTTCATCAACTCTAAATTGAGTCCTTAGGTCATTTTTGATCTTTTCTTTGATATGGAAAATACCCTTGTCTGTTTTCTGGCCTTCGATGACTTGACTCTCAAGTGAACAACTAAGTTATATGTGACATAAGACTTCAGGATGCATGAGATTGAAACCATCTTCAAACAACGGTTGAATCACTTGATAGTGCGGTTTGCGACTCAATGCATCTGCTAGAATGGCGTGCTACCTTCGGGAACGGCGTGGCCACGGAGAGGGTTCACGGCGGCGGTCTCGGCCGGAGTTGGAGGAGAACAGGGGAGCCCCGGCGATTGAGTGGAGTAGGAAGTGAGCTCGGGGGTGCGATGGGTTCACAAGGAGGTGGCGGATGCTGTGGACTGGTCAATTTGTCGCGAGGGGGACCGAGTACGGTGAATTTTGAGGGAGAGGCTCGTCGGGATTCTTCGGCTTGGAACGGGAAAACGCGCGGCGCCGCCCACACTGGTGCTCAAAGGGGAGGAGGAAGCGAGCCCGAGGTGTCCACGTCGCCTGGCGGCACTGGCAGCAAGCAGCTGCGTGCTTGCACGCATGCGCGCGGCGCTGCTCGCGCGGCGGCTGCGTTGGACAGGGGCCGGTGATCCTCATCGGATCACTGTAGCTGGCCCTTATCCTCCCCCTTTCTGTCTTTTGTGAAATTCGCCCAAAATTTGAATTAAAGTCCTAAATCCGTTAAAACAAAAGTTGTGCAGAATTTTATAATCTACAAAAGATATTTTAGTGTCCAAAGCTGATTCCAAGTGGAAAAGGGTGAATTTGACAAAACAGTTTGAACTTCAAATCTCAAATTGGGGAAAATTCCAATTTTTGAATTGGGGCAGATCAGAATTTCCAAAAATTACTTTTGATTTTTCCAAACAACTTGAAAAACTCCCAACATGAAAGTTGTTCAACTTTTTGAGCTCTACAACTTTCATGTTGGTCACTTTTCAAAATCCCAAATAGATTTTGAATTGGAGGTTCAAATTGGAAAAGGGGACACTTTCTGGAAATCTGTATTTTCAAAATTACTTTGAATTTTGTATTGAAACTTCAAAAACTCAAAACACCAAAGTTGTACATCTTGACAAGATCTACAACTTTGCTTCTGATCTCAACCTCAAATTTTGCTTGGTTTTTAAATTGCACAAAAGGGGGCAAATCTGGGGTTCAAAATCAAGGTTCCCCCCCCCTAGGCCTTCGGAAAACCTTTACCCTAGGGTTTTAGCAACCAACTCAAGCATCAATGTACAAGATAAACACACTTTAGTTTCCTAAGCACATTCAACCAAATTAAACTCATTTTAAGTTGATGCATCAAGTTGTGCTTAACAACTATGCTGTGCAATGCTGATGATGCCATGATCCGAATTTTAGTAACCGTAACATTGAGGATGTTACAGCCCTTCCCCCTTAAAGAAATCTCGTCCCCGAGATTTAAAGCCTTAGGGTAAGTAATGGAAAAGGAAATTTGTCAAAACTCTTTCATCTTTAATTTTCCCATAAAGCAAGAAGTTGGGGAAGATTACTCAATTATAAATGTACACTGAGTACATGGCTTTGGCTACTCTTTTCCTTCACTAGAGTACATTCCCTATTCATCAGATGTTGTCCTGAAGAGAAGCGTGGAACTCAAGAAAATTCTCCAACAGATAATCTTCAGATTCCCACGTAGCTTCCCCTTCAGAGTGCTGGCTCCACTGTACCTTGTACCACTTGGTAGTTGTTCTTCGAGTAACTCTATTTCTTTGGTCCAGTACTCGGATAGGATACTCCGAGTAAGTTAGATCCGGTTTAAGTTCCACATCTTCAATATCCTGAACTTGGTCTGGTACTCGAAGACACTTTTTCAGTTGAGACACATGGAATACATTGTGTATCCCGGATAATCGTTCGGGCAGTTTAAGGCGGTAAGCTACCTGTCCACATCGGTCAACGATTGGAAATGGACCAATGTAACGGGGTGCTAATTTGCCTTTAACACCAAAACGATTTACTCCTTTCATTGGGGACACTTTCAAATATACATGATCACCTTTGGCGAACCTTAATGGTCGACGTCTTTTATCGGCGTAGCTTTTCTGTCGGGACTGAGCAACTTTCAAGTTATTTTGGATTTGTCTAACTTTGTTCTCAGTCTCTTTCACTAAGTCAACCCCGAAGAACCATCTTTCTCCGGGTTCCGACCAGTGTAACGGAGTTCGACATCGACGGCCATATAGTGCCTCAAAGGGAGCCATCTTGATACTCTCTTGGTAGCTATTGTTTCAAGAAAATTCTGCCAGAGGCAAGCAGTCATCCCACTTATCTGGAAAATTCAGGGCACAAGATCTTAATAGATCTTCTAGGGTTTGATTCACGCTTTCAATTTGCCCACCGGTTTGAGGGTGGTAGGCTGTGCTGTATAAAAGTTTGGTGCCCAAGGATTCATGTAAGCATTTCCAGAACTGGGAGACAAATTGTGTGCCTCTATCTGACACTATTGTCTTTGGCACCCCATGAAGACTTAGTATGTGATCAAAATAAATCTGAGCATAGGTGGAAGTATGATACGATGTCTTTACAGGTAAGAAGTGTGCTGTTTTCGTGAGACGATCCACAATGACCCAAATAGAATCAAAGCCTTTGGCCGTCTTGGGCAATCCTACTATGAAATCCATACTAATATCATGCCATTTCCAAGCTGGAATAGGCAAGGGTTGCAACTCTCCAGCGGATTTGAGATGAATAGCTTTGACTTTTCGGCAGGTGTCACATTGGGCCACATAGCGGGCTATTTCTATCTTCATTTTTGTCCACCAAAACCTTTGCTTTAGGTCCTGATACATCTTATTGCTTCCCGGATGAATAGAATACCTCGTGGTATGAGCTTCATCCAGGATTTGTTGACGTAGCTCATGTACCTTTGGAACCACTAACCGGTTCTTGAACCAGATTACTCCTGCATCATCCACCTTAAAGTCTGTGGGTGCTCTATTAGAAATTTTCTCTTTAGGATGTTTCATGCCGTTGTCTTCCTTTTGTGCCTCTATGATTTGAGCTTCGAGATTAAACTCAATCTTTAGATTGGCAAGGCTTCCTTGGGAAATCATTTCTATCCCCAAGTTCTCTAGCTCTTGGCACAAAGATAATCTCTAGGCGTCACTGTTAAGCAATTACAGTGAGCCTTACGACTGAGGGCACCAGCTACTACATTTGCCTTGCCAGGATGATAATGCACCTCAAGGTCGTAATCTTTGATTAATTCTAGCCACCTTCGTTGGCGCATATTAAGCTCGGCTTGAGTAAAAATATACTTCAAGCTTTTGTGATCGGTGTATAAATGACATGTATTCCCCAACAGATAATGGCGCCAGATCTTTAATGCATGTACCACGGCGGCTAGTTCAAGATTATGGGTCGGGTAATTCTCCTCATGTGGTTTAAGCTGTCGGGAAGCATATGCAATTACGCGACCCTCCTGCATTAGCACACAGCCTATCCCAATCCCTGATGCATCACAATACACATCAAAGGATTTTTCAATATCTGGCTGAGCTAAGATAGGTGCAGTTGTCAATAACCTTTTCAGAGTCTGAAAGGCTTGCTCACATTGGGATGACCAAACAAATTTTGTTTGATTTTTGAGCAAGGTCGTGATTGGTTTGGCGACTCTTGAAAAGTCCGAGATAAAACGACGGTAATATCCCACCATACCCAGAAAACTACGGACCTCATGTACCGTAGTCGGGGGTTTCCAGTTCAACACATCTTCTACCTTGCCTGGGTCTACAGCGACTCCTTCCGCCGATAATACATGACCTAGGAAATGAACTTTGTCCAGCTAGAACTCACATTTGCTGAACTTGGCATATAGTTGATGCTCCCTAAGGCGGGTCAGCACGATTCTCAAATGTTCAGCATGTTCTTTCTTAGTCTTGGAGTAGATTAAGATGTCATCAATAAAGACGACTACAAATTTGTCTAGTTCTGGCATGAAGACAGAGTTCATCAGGTACATGAAATGGGCCGGTGCATTGGTCAACCCAAAAGACATTACCAAATATTCATACAGCCCGTAACGGGTTGTAAAAGCTGTCTTGGGCACATCTTCCGGCCTAATTTTAATTTGGTGGTACCCTGATCTCAAATCAATTTTTGAGAATACTTTGGCCCCGGCTAGCTGGTCAAATAATAAGTCAATACGGGGCAATGGGTACTTGTTCTTAATCGTCACCTCATTTAGGGGACGATAGTCGACACACAGCCTTAACGTTTGATCTTTCTTTTTCACAAACAAGGCTGGGCAACCCCATGGAGAAGAACTGGACTGAATAAAACCTTTCTGCAACAGCTCTTGTAGTTGGGTTTTTAATTCGGCCAGCTCTTTTGGTGCCATTCTATAGGCCCTTCGAGATATTGGGGCTGTCCCTGGTTTCAATTCTATACTGAATTGTACATCCTGGTCCGGTGGCAGACCTGGTAGGTCTTCAGGAAATACATCCGGAAAATCTCGAACTACTAGGATATCTTTGACTGCAGACACATTAGTGGCATGAACTTGCCCAATTGCCCGCTTGGGAGTAACTAATTGAATTAGCAGATAGGAATTCTCAATGGGCAATGGGATTTTCATGGTTCGGTACAAAGTGTCTAGCACAACCCCTCGTTGTGCCATCCAGTTCATGCCTAGTATGACATCAATCTCTTGGTCTTTAAGAACAATCATGCTAGTGGGAAAATTATGCCCACCAAATTCGATGGGTATCTGGTGAACCATCTCTTTAGAACTCAGCCGTCCTCCTAGCGACTGTATATAAAAATGATCTTGTGTTTCCCCAATGGGTATGCCATGCTTTAACACAAAGGTGCGATTGATGAATGTATGAGGTGCACCAGAATCGAAAAGCGTTAAAGCAGGATGTTTCGTGATAGGAAACGTACCCATCATTACTGGTTCACCCTCCGGGATCGTCTCCACCTCCGTATGGAAGACTTGTCCCACTTTCTTCGCTGGTTTTTCCCTTTGCACATTTTGTCCTTTCTGAACCCCAGTCCTGAATTGGCCCGGCTGGGGTTGGCCCATAGGTGGCCTTTGGAAGGTGGGGTTGGTTTGGCGGGGGTAAGGGCATTCTTTAGAAAAATGCCCAGGCTTACCACAATTAAAACAAGGGTAATTGTGGTTGGGTGGAGCAGTGGGGCGAACACCTGGGGCGTTCGGCTGGCGTGGTGCAAGGGCGATGGCAGTAGGTCGAGGGTATACCTGCTGCCCTGGTCTATATTGTGGTGGGGAAAAGGGACCACGATAAGGTGACGGCGCCTGAAAGCGTCCGTGGCCCTGCGGATGATAAATGATTCTCTGGCGCTTTTGACCGCGACCAGAGAAGGAAGAAGAAGCAGCCTTTTTCTTGGCTTCTTTGTGCTTTCTATTCTTTTCTTCTGAGGCGATGGCAATATTTACCGCCTCGTAGAAGGTAGCATTTTGGCAGGTGGTCATCATGGTCTGAAGTTTAGTATTTAGACCACGCATGAAGCAGGCTTTCTTCTTTCTGTCCGTGTTCACATGGTCTGTGGCATATTGAGAGAGATGATTAAACTTTGCCACGTACTCCATGACACTTTTACCGCCTTGCTGCAAGGCGAGAAATTCTTCGGCCTTCATGGCCATAAGCCCTTCAGGGATGTAATGGGTGTGGAACGCGTCCCTAAACTCGGCCCAGGTGACCTGGTGTCCCGGAGCTTGGATAGCTAGGAAGTTCTCCCACCAGGCACCTGCAGCTCCCCGAAGCTGCTGAGCTGCGAACAGGGGCTTCTGAGTTTCTGAACACTGAATCAAACTGAACTTGTGCTCCATGGTCCGGAGCCAATCATCTGCTTCTAACGGCTCATCAGCCTTAGTGAATACCGGGGGCCTTGTCTCGGTAAAGTCCACGTACCGAGCTTCTCCGTCCCCATTGTGCTGTGCTCTGAAGTTTGGGGCGGGGTGTGGTTGACGTTGTGCTAACTCGCGCAGCAAGCGAGCATTGTCGGTAGTGGCACTCAAAAGAACAGCAATGGCATCAGCCAAAGAAGGTGGAGCAGGTGGAGGGTTGGGGATATCATCCCCTCCCTGAGATGTCCCAGCTCCATCAGATCCGCGTGTACGCATCGGCATCTGCTACAAGAGTCATATATATACTTGTTACCACATGAAATTCATAACTTAGAACATATCTTACATACTTCCATTTATTTATTAAACATCAGTTCGACACACCAGGAACAAACAGGTACAACTTCTCAAACTGAAAGAGAACTTTATATTACAAACCCGACCCCACTACGGTAAACTAGGAATCCTACAACGACATTGCCCGCGGCTTCACCGAACTAGTCGGTGTGGCCAGAGCTGTAGCCCGGGTCGTCATTGCCATCATCCTGATTAACCCCCGGGTTGTTGTCATCTGGGTCGGACTCCTCTTCATCACTGAGGCCTTGATCGGGTTCCCCATCGTCCGCCAATTCTCCATCCGTATCCATCTCTCCTTCGCCTGGAGGTGGATGGAGCTGATGATATATGTCAAATGCAATATCATGATATTGCATTGCCAAGTCATTGACAGTATCTAAATGATGTGCCAGCTCCAGCTTCTCCAACTGGAGCTGGTCCTCCCGCTGCCACGCGACATCCCGCTGCGCGGTGACCGTGGCCGCCATCTTCACGTACAGATCTTTGAGCTACCTGGCCTTGCCCAGCTTCGCATTTGTTGACGGTGGATATACCATAGAAATCCACATACAAAACACCGTCAACATGCCTCGGTTGCAAGGGGAAATGACATGACATGAACATATTTTATCCATAACTAGTTCCACTTGTACTCTTAGCTTGTTTATGCAGGAACAACAAATTCAAGACATTATTTGACAAAGCCAACATCAGAATCATCAAGAGGAGATCGAGGGGACAACAGGTGACACCCTGGGTCCACAGGGAGGGGGTCGCCCGACCCCTCTTTGGTGGGACCCAGGTGTGCCACCTAGTCCACCGACATAAGGGACCCCTGTGGACACTGCTGGTGGGCCCAGAGGCCCAGAAGTGGGGTCGCCCGACCCCACATCAAAGGCGGTTCCCGGGTCGGTGGCCTCCCACCGACCTTCCCCACATGTCCCACATGTTGATTTGCCCCTGCCGTTGATCAAATGGCGGTTGTGAGGTCGGTTTGGTCCAAGGGTGGAGAGAAGATGTCACGCGGATCGATGACATGGCGATGGAGTAACCCCTACTCCATCTCCCTCTATAAAAGGCAGCCTCCATCCTTCATTTCAAGTGTGCAATTCCAAGGCCAAGTGCATTACAAGTTCCAAGCATACAAGTAGAGTAGTAGTTAGTCTAGAGTGGGAGTTAGAGTCGAGTCGAGCGAAGCTCGGGGTCTCCGGAGTCGTCTTCTGTAGAGTCTGGTATAGACCTTGGATTCACCACTACCCTTCGTATTCGTCATTTACCACCCTTATTCACTAGTTGATACTAGACAACTCAAGGAATCTCATTCCCCTTTTTGTTAAACACACTTAGCCGCTTTCCCTTGGGAAAATATAAATTACGATACCTTGGAATACTCCTTGGTGAAGTGCTACAGCGGTACATTCTGTGCGCTTGCGGAATTATCCAATAGTAAATAGAGTTACCCTACCAGGGCACTTCTGGCGCCGTCGCCGATATCCGGTGGTTGCGTTAAGAAGTGTCAACAAGCATTTCTGGCGCCGTTGCCGGGGAGAGCGTCTGTCTAAGAGTTTTAACAAAAGGAGAATCCAGAGTTTGCTAGTTATCAAGTAGTGATAGGGATAACCCATCACTTGTCTTGTCTTCCTTTATTGTGAAGCCTGACAGTGTATGAGCGGTTTCCAATTGCCGTCAAACTTCGTTGAAGATCCTGAGCAACTGTTGAGGAGAACTAGACGTCGTCAAGTTCCACCTCAAAGGTTCATCTCGAACCTGAATCCGTTAGAGGAAGGAGTATCTGCACCGGTTATCAAAGAAGCTATGGCCCAGAAGACCATCTCTGAGTACTCTGCGCCGTCGGCTGACAATGTCGCCACGGGTCCGCAGCTTAACTTGGGGGATGCGACTTTTGAGTTGAAGCCTGCACTTATCAATATGGTGCAAGCCAATCCCTTCTATGGAAAGTCACACGAGGATGCCAATGCCCATCTCCAACACTTCTTGGAGGTGTGCGGCACCTTCACCATCAAGAATGTCGCCGCAGACGCCATCCGTCTTCGCCTCTTCCCATTCTCGTTATTGGGGAAGGCGAAGCAATGGTTCTACGCCAACAAGGGTGAAGTGACCACGTGGGAGAGGTGCGCCAATGCATTTCTCAAGAAGTTCTTTCCGATGGGCAAGACCAGCGCCCTTCGTGGAAAGATTTCCAGCTTCCAACAGCAAGCGGATGAGACGATTCCCGAAGCATGGGAACGTCTGCAGGAGTACATTCGCGCCTGTCCTCATCATGGGATAGAGGAGTGGCTCCTAATCCAAGGTTTCTACCATGGCCTGACCGGTTTGGCCCGTAGTCACCTTGATGCTGCCGCTGGAGGAGCATTCTTGCAACACAATGTCAAGGATGCCAAGGACCTCATTGAAAAGATGGTTATAAACCAAGGATGGAATGAGGAACGCCTCCAACCCAAGAGAAGAGGTGTCCATGCCTTGAATGAGGTGGACATGCTCTCTGCTAAGATGGACCTCTTAATGAAGAAGATGGAAGAAAGTTCCAAGCAAGAGGCCATTCAACCTTACGCCACTACACGGGCCATTGAATCTGATTCATGGTGCGAAGTGTGCGGAGGAGATGATCATTCGGGAAACAATTGTCCCGAAACAAAGGAGGAAGTGAGCTTCATCAACAACAACAACAATGGGTACCGGCCCCAACAACAGCAATGGAACTCGCGCCCCTTCTACCAAGGTAATCAAGGTAATGGTTACAATCAAAATTTCAATAATTCTTTTGGTAACCAACCTTCTCTTAGAGATCTTGTCTTAGGCCAATCTAAAATCAATGACAGCATTAACAAGAAAATGATGGCTAATGATAAGATCCTTGAAAACTTAAGTGAAAAGTTGGATAGCTTTAACTCTGCTATGAAAAATCAGTTGAGCTTCAACAAAATGCTAGAAACACAATTAGCTCAATTAGCAGCAGCTATCCCATCCTTCGAGCAAGGTAAGATCCCAGGGAAACCTGAGGACCCAATTGAAGGAGTTAAACTAGTTACTACGAGGTTCGGTAAGCCTCCGGTACAATCCAACTGGAGCTATCTTCTGGATTCGCCCTTCATCACCAAGAAGGACGACCCAGGCCTGCCGACCATCACCTGTGAGATCGGACCGCAAATCTTCCACAACGCCTTCTGCGACCTTGGATCGGGTGTCAACATCATGGCCAAGGTAACTTATGATAATTTGCTAGGAGGGCCTTTGCACCCCACATTTGTTCGTTTGCAGATGGCAGATCAGACGATCAGGTTCCCTGAGGGGTTGGCAAGGGACATACTGGTAAAAGTTCAAGACGACTACGTCCCTGCCGACTTCATCATTCTAGATATGGGATCCAATAATGATGTCTCGATCATCTTGGGAAGGCCATTCCTCAACACGGTCAATGAAGTCATCTATGTGGGGTCCGGCCAGATTCACCTCCAATTCCCAGGATGGAAGGTAAAATGTCCATTCAATGGTTATAAAGCTAACATGCAGGTGAAGGACAAAGAACCTCCGACTAAGCCTCGCCACATCCGACGCCGAAGGGACAAGAGAGGTAAGTCGGCCAAAAGGGCCGAAAAGAAAGAAGAGGAACCCGCTGAACCAAAAATCAATACCAAGCAAGTATGGCGGGAGAAAGAGGTGCAATCAAGGTCCACGTCTCCGGGACCATCTGATGCACCCGAAGAATGAACAAGATGGAGAGGTCCTGCTCTACGGACCTAAAACATGGAGCCCTTGCTGATAAGGTAAATCAGTAGTTATCCCATATTTATTTTCTGCATTTCAATTTCTACTATTCACTTTTCAATTGCATTCTTACTTTGAATTTTGCATATCTTATTTCGACAAAATGTTTAGCCATAATAAATAAAATCTTGAGAATAACTTGTCATAAAAATTTGAGCTGCTGGAGCTCCCAAAGGGGGGTCGCCCGACCCCACCTTGGGGCCCACTTCACCCCATTTCAACCTTGCTAGTCATAGAGGTTCCAACCCAGCACTTGGATGCTCTGGGAGCTCCAATGTGGGGGTCGGCCGACCCCCATATTGGCCCCACTTGCCTCCTGCTGGCCACCATTTGAATCACAATGGAGTCCTATGCTTGTAACACTAGCTAAAGTTTGAAAAAGAGTGGTCCCTTGATCCTTTACTTTAGTCATAAGATGCTCCTTTCATCTTTGATTCTTTTGGGACCACTCCACTAGCTTAAATTCTGCAAAGTGGTCACCTAGGCATGCTTGAGTGCTCCCATGGTCCATAGGAATCACTTTAGACATGTATCCACTTTTGCCATTCATCTTTTACCTTTCACAAAGCACTAAAACAGGGAATCTCAGAAACAATTTGAAAACTTTTGGTCCACACCTAGCCTTTACTTTTCTGGACAATCAATGACACAATGTTTAAAGTGGAGGAGGGGCTAGGATGGGGGTCGGCCGACCCCCATTTTTGGACCATCTCTGCAAAATCTTGAAAGCATGCAGAATGGTTCCCTGTATAAAGCTAAATTCAAATTCAAAGTGCTTCTAGGGGGGGTCGGCCGACCCCTATATTGTGGGTCCACTACTTGCCCTTCTTCCCCTATAAATACCACAACATTGTGAGCTCAACTCCACACCCAAAACCACCAGAACCATTTCGAGCTCACAATCCTTTCTCTTCTCTCTTTGTTACAAGCCATTTCTCAAGTTTAGTTTAGAAATAGTCATCAAAACAAAAACCCAAAAAGATTCCCCTTGCATAGTAGTAGTAGTAGGAGCTTGGTTTGCCTCACTTGTGTAGGAGGATGAAGAAGCATATCTTCGGCAAGTTCAAGAAAGCAAAGGGTGAGAGCTCTTCTCAAGGCTCTCACCATGCTCATGGAAGGGAGGAAGAAGAAGGTTACCATGGGATGGTACCCTATGAGCCTCCATCAAGGATGAGAGAGCCCGAGAGCGGCCTCATGTTAAGCCAAGAAGAGTTGCAAAGGTACTACATCATCCGAGAGAGTCTCTTCCTACACACTAGCATCATCGATCCGGACCTTTTGGCCCGCACAGGTATGGATGTTGAATTCGATAAGGTGTTTAGAGCAATTGGTTGGAGTAGTTTTTGGCAAGTGCCTGAATTTGGAAAAGAATTGCTTGCTAAGGAATTTCTATGCACCCTAAAACTCACAAATAATGGAATATCTTTTCGCGTGTGTGAGCAAGAACATCAATTAAATTGGAGTTTGCTAAACACTGCTTTAGGGTGTGAACATGAATGTGAACTTGATCTAGATCATGCCACTAGAATGTTCGATAAATTTAGATTCTGGAAAGCAATTTTTGGCTCTAATGATTGTTCAAATCCTACTCCCATTGAAATCCATAATCCAACCTTGCGCTTTCTTCACTTCTGGATCATGTGCACTCTATATCCTGGCATGGGAACTGATACTTTAATTGATGATGAACTTAAAATTCTCTATGCCATGGTTAGTAAAATCAAGGTCTCCCCTGTGAAACTGCTAGTGAACTATTGGCTTAACTCTATTGAGTATGGGAAGCCCATCTATTTCACATCCTTTATTACTCGAATAGCCGATACTTTTGGATTACTTGAATCACATTATTTTGAAGACATTGGCTATGTTAGAGGAGTGGTAGATGAGAACTTCTTCATCAATGCTAACATGCTCATAAGAGATCCAAATGGTGAACTTAAAATGATTTATCCGGGCTATACAACCGAAATTCCTCTCCCATGTGCGAGGCGCCGGTTGTATGGGGTCCGCACACTTACCATTAGACTAGCCCGAGTGGCAAGTCCAGATGTTGCAGGGACACGCAGGGTGACAAGAAGGATGATGCAAGCCGCCCAGATGGAGCAAGGAGGATCCTCGCACCATGACGTTGAAGAGGGCGATGAAGCGATGTCAGTGGACGCTTCAGACTCCATGGGTCTACCTCCACAACGCACTCCACGCCCAAGGGGCAGGGCTAGGCGTCACCAGCCCACAGGTATGGACAGTCTCATTAATGACATGGGCGAATTGCAGATTGGGCAAGAAGCAACATTGCAACTGGCGTTACAAAACGGCCAACATATCCGACGTGTGCGAGAGGAAGACGCACAACGCTGGGCTGGATGGTACCAGAATTTCCCGCCACCACAGTGAGCGAAGATCTAGCTTGGGGGAGATCCTCTCCCCCACTAAGGTAAGTATTCTATCCTATTTATTTTCATGCATTTTATCATTCTTACTTAAAAAATAAATATTTATTAGCATTTCCCTTTAGCATATATGCTTCATGTATGTTTATATCCCTCATGGAAATGATGACTAGTTGCTTGTTAATGTTTCTCTAGTGCCTAGTATACAACTTAGTATTTCTCTAAGTATGGATCACTTAGCTCACTTAAACTGCCATGAACCTAAAAACTTTGTGGGTTGCAAGTGCTAGAACTAAGTCTAAGTTGTTGTGGGACATGAGATAGTAAGACAAGAGCTACTATAATATTTTTCTAAGCATGCATGATTATCAGAGATTTATTCTTAAAATGATCAAAACCTTAATTGTTCCTCAATGGTGATGAATTCCTACCACAGCCATATCTACTTTACATAATTGCAATCTTTCCACATAAGCTATTTGCTTTGTGTTGAGTGTCGTCAAGTCTTGTTGACCCTTGTTAAGAGACTTTTCATGCTCCTAAGATCAAGATCACGTACACACCACATATATACATGCTACTTCTACACTGGAAGTACGCAACCACATGTATTTCGCATCCACTAAATAGGTTGCTCCATACTGTAAATGTTAGAACATCTCTCTAAGCATTATTTGGTAAATGAGACATCAAAAGGCTTGGCAAAATAAAAGAAAAATAAAAAGATGGACATGTGCAAGTCCACAGAAAAAGAAAATTGAGCACATGAAAGCTCGAAAAAAAAAATGCTAGCCATGTCTCAATACATAGAGAGTCTATCAAATAAAGGAGCAACCTAGTCCACCATATATCACACTTGCACATCTTGATCTGGGAGTATGACACTTCTCTTCAAGGATCCGAGCTTTGACTTCGCAATACATGCAAAGTAAGTATGCTATCTCCTTTCATCCCTACCTTGAACTCCACATAAGCCTTTTAGAAATAGGATGAAATAGAGAAGGCAACTCTTACCATATGCCTTGGTGAGGAATCATACACCATTTGAGTGACATGAGAGAACCATAAGAGGAACATTTAAGCTTTCTTTTGAAAATATCACAAAACCTCTGATATGAAACTTGCTAAGAATGAGAAAGTTAGTGCTCAAGTCAAACTGTTCTGTCTCTCAACCACCTAAGACAAAGGAAAAGCCATAAGCCCCATAAGGGACTAAGGTAATAGGGGTAAGTTTACATAGCTAAATTTTTCATGCAAAGAGAAGAACTTTGTTGTACACATGGTACTCTTGAAATGTGAACATAGTAACAATACCTGATCCACCGAGGCTAAGTTTGATTGTTTGCTCGGGACGAGCAAAGGTTAAGCTTGGGGGATCTTGTTGATGGTGGATATACCATAGAAATCCACATACAAAACACCGTCAACATGCCTCGGTTGCAAGGGGAAATGACATGACATGAACATATTTTATCCATAACTAGTTCCACTTGTACTCTTAGCTTGTTTATGCAGGAACAACAAATTCAAGACATTATTTGACAAAGCCAACATCAGAATCATCAAGAGGAGATCGAGGGGACAACAGGTGACACCCTGGGTCCACAGGGAGGGGGTCGCCCGACCCCTCTTTGGTGGGACCCAGGTGTGCCACCTAGTCCACCGACATAAGGGACCCCTGTGGACACTGCTGGTGGGCCCAGAGGCCCAGAAGTGGGGTCGCCCGACCCCACATCAAAGGCGGTTCCAGGGTCGGTGGCCTCCCACCGACCTTCCCCACATGTCCCACATGTTGATTTGCCCCTGCCGTTGATCAAATGGCGGTTGTGAGGTTGGTTTGGTCCAAGGGTGGAGAGAAGATGTCACGCGGATCGATGACGTGGCGATGGAGTAACCCCTACTCCATCTCCCTCTATAAAAGGCAGCCTCCATCCTTCATTTCAAGTGTGCAATTCCAAGGCCAAGTGCATTACAAGTTCCAAGCATACAAGTAGAGTAGTAGTTAGTCTAGAGTGGGAGTTAGAGTCGAGTCGAGCGAAGCTCGGGGTCTCCGGAGTCGTCTTCTGGAGAGTCTGGTATAGCTCTTGTACCTTTCTACTTTTGTAAGACTTTCCTTTTATTAATATATTATTCTTACTTTACTTTACTGAGTTCTTACTTAGTGCAAGTCTTTTAGTCTTGTTGTGCATTTACTTTAGTAATATAGTTGTCTTAGTGAAGTTAGTGACCTGTAACCACTCCTGTGTGTGCATCATCGTCCTATCTTGTATAGGAGCTCTAGCTAGCTGCAACTAGTTAGAGTTGTAGGATTAAGTGTGAGCGTGGTGCTCATACTTAAGATTACCTTTGATTACCGCTGGCTTGAACGGAAAGTAGGAGCGCACTCCCTAGTAGGTGACAGATCGTGGGCGGCATTAGGTTCTCCTCACGTACAGGCTAGTTCTTAAAAGGTAAGGCGTCCATAAGCCCAATAGTCGCTTTCGGTAAGGGGTTAGGTGAAAAACCTTCTAAGCGTCTTACCAGCTCGGCTATCCCTCGCACACAGTTAGTAAGGCTCTAGCGTAGTTAAGGCAATTATCTATTAAAGTAAGTCACAGAAGTCAAGTTAGATACATAGGAGTCCTTTACTCACTCGTTGTCCTCCCACCTAGCTAACTCTACCATTTACCTTTAGCATAGGACCTTGGATTCACCACTACCCTTCCTATTCGTCATTTACCACCCTTATTCACTAGTTGATACTAGACAACTCAAGGAATCTCATTCCCCTTTTTGTTAAACACACTTAGCCGCTTTCCCTTGGGAAAATATAAATTACGATACCTTGGAATACTCCTTGGTGAAGTGCTACAGCGGTACATTCTGTGCGCTTGCGGAATTATCCAATAGTAAATAGAGTTACCCTACCAGGGCACTTCTGGCGCCATCGCCGATATCCGGTGGTTGCGTTAAGAAGTGTCAACAGCATTCATCCTAGTCAGCTCGTGCCTGTGTGCGCTCCTGGCCTCTTCTTCTCGGGCAATAGCGGCATTCCTCTCCTCCACCATACGGGACAACATGGCCTCACAGTTCTCGGTAGCTTGTTTTTCTTTGGCTAGTTGAGCTTTAAGTTCGCCGATCTCCATGACGTTGTACATCCTTTCTCTCATCACTTCGGTCAACTCGGCGGACAACCTGTCCACCTCCTGCTGAGGCGGTGAACGGCTACTGCTTGCTTGATCGCTGCGCGGGGCCAACTGATGTGTGGGGACCCCTTTTGGACCTGTCCTCTTGCGCGGGGTCTGTTTCCAACGGGCCATCCTGTAGAGGGTAAGTTTGGATTAGTAAGATAGACCTTAAAGGTTAGCAAGAATAGGATTGATTCTATCCACCCAACCCAAACAAGGAGGAAGGAACTTAACCAATTAATACATCATGATGCATGCACGAACTTACGATTCCAACTAACGATTCACAATGATAATACCTTAAACTTAACAATATAGGGCAATACTTTATGTTGCTCCTCCATACCACTTCAAAATTCTAAAAAAAAAGCCTACAGACAGGGGTAAGTTAGGACTAAAGCACTTGGACTCAAATTAGGCCAGTTTATAGCATTAGATCCAAATGATTTTGAAGTTTTTCAAAGGATACAACAGTCATCTTAGCAACGAATGGCTCCGATACCAGCTGTGGCAGAACCCCCTAAGTGTTTGGGCCCACCGACACCTGTCATTGTCCTAAGGACCTCTGACGGTGATGCCGAGGATCCTCCCACTTTAGAAGTCCGATGAGCATCGCTGGATGCTCATTCCACTGCTTCCTGTGGCGTACTAAGCAGGCTCGTCCTGACCACTGGTGATGGTCAATTAACGAGAACTTCTTCTTCTCGCCCTTACAGGATAGCAAGTGGCCACCTTAACACCAGGATCATTCGTTGTGAAGACATTGCAGTATCACAAACGACATACGACCAAAATAATATTTCAGAGTAAAACAGCAGAAGTATTACATAACCTATTTTACAAAAGGAGTTCTTCCAAATAGCAGAGTGTTATTACAAACCAGGTCCAGCGGAGCAACTTAAACTTTAGTATACAGATTACAAATTTACAGACCCTGCCCATGGGTCACGCTCACTCTTCTTCGTCGTCAACCTCGACGACGGTCACACAACAGGGTCCGAAACAAGTCGGCTCCTGAGCTTCACCTGCAACAGGGGTTATGGAACCCTGAGTACGGGAGTACTCAACAAGACTTACCCGGTGGAAAAAGAGGAGAAATCAGGAATGCAGGCTTAGGGTAGACAAGGAGTGGCTGAGCCAGGAGCCAAAATGTTTTGCGGAAATGCTTACTAATAGTGCATCCTTACTTTCAAGTTTTACCCGCGAATTCCTCTCCTTAAGTGGCCGAGGAGTTCGAGGACAAGCTAACTAGTTGTCTCCCACAGACAAGTCTGTGAGTTCCTAGTCCTAAATTAAAGTGTTATTTATTCAACGGCCATAGCTTCATGTCACTCTGGGTTCGGGAATTGGGATCCGAACCTCATGAGACATTTTCCCTTCTCTCATTTTATCACTTAGTTGCATAATTAACTACGATGAGGGTCAGTGGATTGAGTCTCCCAATCGGGGAGCAACGACAATTCAAACCGCTTAGCAATCCAGCTGGAGTCCTAACCACCCGACATATGTAGAACCAAATCTTGCATACGTCAACCCAAATCAAGCTCTCCCCAAATTTGACCAGGTTCGCGGCACCCGAGAGCACAGTACTCCACCATCCTACAGCCGATCTAGATGTTTTTTGGTCATCTCAGATCCGTAAGGTGGGTACACACTACTCTCTCCATTGCTCCACGCCCAGTGCGCGAGTAGCTGTTCGCGTCGAGGGATCACAAGACCGAGCTTACCGAGGGCAAGTGGCTAGTACTATAAATTCTCAACCCAGTGGGCCATCAACGGATCGGTCCTTAACCGACACAGTTGGAGACACTACTTTAAGACTCCATTCTTAAAGCAAGTCCACCGACCGGTCTCAAGTTGAAACATCATTGATCATAAGTGTATTCCACAACAACCCTTCAAACTTTGTTTGAAAACCAATCTAGTAGCAGGGCTAAGCATTACTACGCAGTTTTACAATAAAGCAGGTGTCAAGGTCAAGATAACAAGTATCCAGGTAGTAAATGCAGCAAATAGGTTAGCCCAATTCTCAACTACCTAATGCATCATTTTCAATTCATAAGTGATAAAAGATTTAAAACATTCAAGGAGGGGTTAATGCATCCGGGGCTTGCCTTGGTTGCAGGGCAGAGAGGGTCCCTCGGAGACTTCCCAAGTCTCGGGTCCTACTTCCTCGAACGGAGCACCGACCTCGGGGTTCGGTTCAACGGTCGCTCCTTCGGTCACGTGCACTATACGCAAAATGATGAATGCTCATGATATGCGTATGACCAATATATCAGAGGGACCGAATTAAGTATAACTGGCCTCCTCGGTGCAACATAGATTAGACAATAACTAAAGTTGTTTAACATCTTAGTGTCTTTACCCAAGAGGTTGCATCTGTAAATTAAGACTTCTCTTAATTCATAATTATCTTAAATTAATTAATTATTAATCCTATTTACCTTAATTAATTCTTAATTAATTACTAATGACAGTAATTAAGCATTAAGGCCAAACAATAATTATATGCCAAAGGTCATTAGGGTTAATGACCTCAGGTCATCACATAATCCCAAAATCACTCAAATCCTAACTTTGAGCAATTACTAATTATTATTTAATTATTCTAGAATTATTAATTAATTACTAACTAAGGGTTTAATAATATTTTATTCAAACATCATCCAAATGCCACCAAATTTTGTGTGGAGCCAAGGAATGCTAAACAGAGACTCCCTACAAATTTTGGTGATTTTTTGATATATAAATAAATTACAAAAATTCATAGAAGTTTTATTTGCTAAATAAAAGAGGCAATTTTTATACACTTGCAAACTATCAGAAAACAGATCCTAATATTTTTCTTGTGTTCTACTCATTTTATGGAACCAATACGAAAATTTTCATGATTTTTGAATCAGCATATAATTTAATACATAAATTCAAATATAAATCAAAAACTGCATAAAAAGAAAAAGAAAAACACTACAGCGAGCGGCCGGAAATTGGCCCGCAGGCCGGCCCACTCCCGCACGGCCCACGCGGGTGCTGCGCGCGCTGCCCTCCTCTCTGCGCGGTCACTGACGAGCGGGTCCCACTCGTCAGGCCCTCCTCTCCCCTCTCTCTGCGGGACGCTGACGGTGTGACCCCACCCGTCAGCTCCTTCTCTGTCACGCACGGCGGCTCGGTCACGACTCCAGCCGCCGTTGGTGAGGGTCTTGGCCCACGCGCGCGTGCGCATTAGCACCGCCTCACCTTCGCGAACCGATTGCTGCCACTCACTCGCGCTCTACCGCCTTCTCTCTACTTCAACCGCATCACTGGCGGACGGCCGCCATGACTGACCGCAGACCGGCCGCTAGGGCTCGGTAGAGCATAAACTAGTTGAACAGGGAGGTTTGGGGAGGGCTAAGAAGTACGGTGCTCACGTTGCAAGGCCCGAGGAGGTAGCCGAGGTTGTTGGCGACGGAGACGGTGTCGTTGGGCGGGCGCCCTGGCTCGACGGAGTTATTCCGGTGAACCTGCTCGCGTCCAAGGCAAAGCAGCAAGCGCATGAGCATTAGAGTGACAAAGAGAGGTAGGAACACCAGCTAGAATGGCGTGCTACCTTCGAGAACGGCGTGGCCACAGAGAGGGCTCACGGCGGCGGTCTCGGACGGAGTTGGAGGAGAACAGGGGAGCCCCGACGATTGAGTGGAGTAGGATGTGAGCTCGGGGGTGCGATGGGTTCGCAAGGAGGTGGCGGATGCTGTGGACTGGTCAATTTGGTGCGAGGGGGACCGAGTACGGTGAATTTTGAGGGAGAGGCTCGTCGGGATTCTTCGGCTTGGAACGGGAAAACGCGCGGCGCCGCCCACACTGGTGCTCAAAGGGGAGGAGGAAGCGAGCCCGAGGTGTCCACGTCGCCTGGCGGCACTGGCAGCAAGCAGCTGCGTGCTTGCACGCATGCGCACGGCGCTGCTCGCGCGGCGGCTGCGTTGGACAGGGGCCGGTGATCCTCATCGGATCACTGTAGCTGGCCCTTATCCTCCCCCTTTCTGTCTTTTGTGAAATTTGCCCAAAATTTGAATTAAAGTCCAAAATCCGTTAAAACAA
The DNA here is from genome assembly GCF_000003195.3 of Sorghum bicolor. Classification (NCBI taxonomy): domain Eukaryota; kingdom Viridiplantae; phylum Streptophyta; class Magnoliopsida; order Poales; family Poaceae; genus Sorghum; species Sorghum bicolor. The sequence continues at coordinate 28,784,691 of NC_012875.2, forward strand.
AAGTTGTGTAGAATTTTATAAGCTACAAAAGATATTTTAGTGTCCAAAGCTGATTCCATGTGGAAAAGGGTGAATTTGACAAAACAGTTTGAACTTCAAATCTCAAATTGGGGAAAATTCAAATTTTTGAATTGGGGCAGATCAGAATTTCCAAAAATTTCTTTTGATTTTTCCAAACAACTTGAAAAACTCCCAACATGAAAGTTGTTCAACTTTTTGAGCTCTACAACTTTCATGTTGGTCACTTTTCAAAATCCCAAATAGATTTTGAATTGGAGGTTCAAATTGGAAAAGGGGACACTTTTTGGAAATCTGTATTTTCAAAATTACTTTGAATTTTGTATTGAAACTTCAAAAACTCAAAACACCAAAGTTGTACATCTTGACAAGATCTACAACTTTGCTTCTAATCTCAACCTCAAATTTTGCTTGGTTTTTAAATTGCACAAAAGGGGGCAAATCTGGGGTTCCAAATCAGGGTTCCCCCCCCTAAGCCTTCGGAAAACCTTTACCCTAGGGTTTTAGCAACCAACTCAAGCATCAATGTACAAGATAAACACACTTTAGTTTCCTAAGCACATTCAACCAAATTAAACTCATTTTAAGTTGATGCATCAAGTTGTGCTTAACAACTATGCTGTGCAATGCTGATGATGCCATGATCCGAATTTTAGTAACAGTAACATCGGGGATGTTACAGACTGGTGGTTTGGTGTCCATGAAGTCCTTGAAAGAGCTGTACTGGTTGACTTCACGGCCACCCTGGTTATCCCCACAGCGGGTATTGTCAGCGATATTGCGCAGAGCTTCTTCCATCTTGCGCTGCATCTGTTCCATATTGCGTTGGCTCCCCAGAAACTGCGCGAAAAACACGTCCGCAGTGTACGGAGGAGGCGGTGGTGGTGGCGGTGATGGTGCCCTATCCTCATTCCGTCGAGCCCCACCTCCGGAGGTACCTGCACCAAGACCGGGGTTGCTGTTACCCCCGCCACGTGTTTGCACCATCTGCATGCGTCAATGACAAGCAATCGTTAGGAGTTGCCATCAACGGTAGACATGTGTAGAATTATGCCGTACTGAATTTAATGAGGGAATAAATTCGCAGAAAAAACAAAGGCACAACAATTCATCATCCACACACAACATCACTAACAAATTACTTAACTTTCAAGCATCAAGGTTCGCATACATTCAAAATTGCCAGCATACATACACTGGACTTTCAGCGTCATCACATAAAGTTTTACACAGCCCAGATCCGAAAGTATAAGACATGCCATGCAACAGCAACAACAAAAGAAGAAGGACTAGCTCTAGAGCCCTAGCATCTACTCGCTATGGTCACTGTCCATGCCATAGCCCTCCTCGTCCTCATCTCCACTAGCAGCTGCGTCGATCTCTGGATCCTCATCCATCTCGTCCCCAAAGTCTAGCTCAGCTGCTCCAGGCAGGTGGTGAGAGTGGAGCTGGTTATGCAGCTGGTGGATCGACTCATGCAAGTTTTCATTGTACTCCTCAGCATTAGCTAGCTACTGCTCAAGCTCTAGCTGTCGGGCCCTCAAGGTGTCCTCCTCGTGCCAGGCGTCATTCCTCTGACCAAGCACATGAACTAGCATGCGCTCGCAGTTCCTGTGAGCAGTAGTCACCCTGTCTCTCTGCTCCCTAACTGCAAGCAGGTCCTGACTCAGCTCACTGCTCTTCTGGACTGCCTGATCCCTCTCTCGGGTCACACGGGCCAACTCTGCCTGCAACCTCTCAACCTCAGTGTCGAACTCACGCTGCAGCAGGCGCTTCTCATCCTGGACTATGAGAAGAGACCCGGACAAGTGCACCAAACAACGCTCCAGGCCCCCATAGGTCTTCATCAAGGCGTACATAGCACTCATAGCTGCGTTGTCACTGTGCTGGTCCTCATTCGCACTCCTCTCTAGAGTGTTCACCTCGGACTGATCCCACACTGAAGTGTAGGGGTCACCCCAGGGAAACACCCCAGCGAAGGCGTGGGCCAGCTCCTGTGGAAACCTCTCCATGAGGTCCCTCAGAACTGCGAAAGCTGCCCTGCTGGCACCATGGAAAGGCGTGGCACCTCAGGACTCGTACACCCAGCCGCCCTAGGCGGGGTCACCTCCACTGGTAGGGACCACTGCCTCGATCCCCACCAGGGTCCCGTCACCGAGCTGCTCCTTGTCCCAGTAGTAGCGAGGTTCCCTTCCTTCGGGATACCCCATCGAACTGAGCACCCTCCAAAGCAAGGTGGGCATCCCAAACTCCTCCAAGAACTTGCTCTTGTGACGCGAGCTCCTGGCTACCAACTGATGGCGAGGGGCCCGCCCACCAGTGGGCTTGCGAGCGGTGAGCCTAGTGCGTGCCATCTGCTGCAAATGGAATACCTTGGGTAAGATTGAGGATCATCTTTTATTATTATATTTGGAATTGGGACAGATTAAATTAAGGGGAGAAGGTAAGCATTGATTATGAAATGAACATGATGCATGCACAGGCTTATGATCTCACAAACTTAGAAACAAAGGTTAACACTAATCGGTATATGCGGTGGCACACAACGTTCTCTCATAACGTAACTAGCGTGCTAGGCGGGAACGTGGTTAGTGTACCTGCAGAAAACTCATTTCAGCCCCACCACAGTATGAACATGCAGAACAAGAATTTAAAGCTATACACCCCACATACACAGACACCCCGTCCATGCATATGACGTGTTACTACCCACATCATCGCCCTAGTGACGGCATCGCCTCTCAGGACAGAATCTCCCAACATACGGTACTGTTCCCAAGCACACCAAACATGTGTGCATGACACAACACCTAACAACAATCCCCTAGATCGGCAGTGTATCCGATCATGCTCTCACAGCTCCCAGTTACCGAGGCGTAGAGGAAGAATTGATCCATACATTACCACTCAAATGAATTGTACTCATACTATTGCACGCCGTATGAGCGACGAAATAGAAATATGATGCATAATCCCACCAAGTCAGTACTTAACTAGCCACCTTAGAGTCCTTAACTGGGCATAGAGGATATGACCATGGCACACTAGATAGTTTTTCCAAAAACTTAGTTTGACACCTTGATTATCATTAATAAATAAAAATCTTTTATTAAACCGGTTTAAATTTAGTTTAGAACGTACTTATGAACAGTAACTCGCTAAACCTTGCTCCGATGCCAGCTATAACAGAACCGCCCAAATTATAAGAGATTAAGCCTAATGGTGACCATTTGCATAGTCATCCCATCGAGCTTAAACCCATATAATCTCGGTAGTCCGTGAAATCTCGAAGGATTTCAAACCACATATCGTACATACAGCCAAGATCGTAATAAGTTTAGCGGTCACCTTCCACAATTACATCCAGTTCATAAACAACCATCAAATACATCGGAGTGCTTAAAATTATTAGAAACCAAGTTCTCAAGTAGCGGAAGCTTCATAGTTCGAAAATAACACACTCATACTTAGTCTGGTACAGTGCCATAGTTCAGTCATTCCCACAAAAGCAAAAGAGGAGGTAGAGTGACCATCGCCCTTGGTCTAGTAATCGCCCATTGCTGGGTACAAGCAGATGATGCAATAACCATAGTACATTTAACCATCTACAAAACAACATGGCAGTAGAACCCTGAGTACGAGAACGTACTCAGCTAGACTTACCCGTCATAAACCAAAAATAAAGACTCTTCAAGGATCATGAAGGCTATATGGTGGGGGTAGCTGATGACTTTTTTGCGTAAAAGCACTATTCTATTAAACATATCCTATAGGAATCCTCTTTCTTTTAATTAGCTCAGGTTGAAAGTATCATTACCTATTATCTAGGTTTGCTCTTGCACTATGGCAAACAAATATAATAATATGATGGTACCTCATCATAGCATTCATGCAATTTTTTATCATATAACCCAAGTGTTCCATAGTCCTTACTACGAGGACGAAGCTCATGTCAAGTGCTCACTATCTAGGAGCGATGGCGATTCGAATCGATTTCTAACCAGCTGGCGAGTTATTCCCCACACAAACCACACTCATTGATCAAGTGAGCTACAGATCACCGTGTTGCACTATCTAGGACCAATTCGCGGGTTCGACAGGCACCGCCCGTACCCGAGGACCGTTCCGGCGACCGAGGTATCCAAGGTATACCAAGGTTGCGCGCCGCGCCCTCGTCATTCTCCTCAACCCTCACCAATACAGCGCGTACATCGGGTCGATTCCCGGCCCGGATAGTGCTCAGGCTTCGCGGTCGGAACGACTTATCCTTCCAGCTAAGTGTGGGGCATGCGTTCAACATGACAAGAGGGCCGTCAACGATCGGTCCTTAAACGACACACGTAGGGGCACTACAGCCAAAACCCACCATAAGACCCTGCCCGGTCTCAAATTCCATTCCACACTTGGTTATTCTTTCCCAAAGCAATCACCGCTTAATCAAGCAGGTATCCACCTATATCTCGCAGGTGACAGGAAATCACCCGACTTCTACCGGACTAAGCAAGCTAAGCATAGACTCCGTGCCTATCTACATAGGACAAGGTAGATAAACAAATGATGATATCAAGGAGTACATATGCATCAACGGTATCAAGCAATTCCTATCACTTAAATGCAACATAGTAAAACAAGCATAATATATCGTTTATGTTAGCGAGAATAGGGAGACTTAGAATGCTCCGGGGCTTGCCTTTGTCAAACGTGCTCGGCTTGTGATCCGGGCACTCTTGCAGCTCTTCTCCGGGTTCTGACACTACCAGAGGTTCCTCCTCCTATGCTTCCTCCTCCTCCTCGGGTCCCACCTCGTTCTCCTGCGAGCCTGTATGATGCATGGATGCTCATGAGTGGAGTGCGAGATGCCCGGGGTGCAATGCTCATACGAGAGGATACCAAATGACCATGACATGATGCATAGATGATTTAGGTGGTCATTTTTACAAGGTAGTCAACATCATTCAAGAACATGCAATTACACTAAGCATCTATTTCCTTCTCTTCTATAAATTGTCCTCAAGTGAAACCAGCAAACTCACAAGATGCTTCAAAGATACACCAAACCCCTTTTATTCTACTTAATCTATATATAACAATTCATAATTTCTTTATCCATTTTTAGGCCTACCAAACTAGCATACATTTCTGTTTATCAATAAATTCCACAAAAATTACAGTAGACTACCAGTCAATCGTAAAGTCTACCGTAAATTTTTCATAATATTTGGACACTTATTTTGAGCTACAAAAATCACAAGATTAATTTACAAAAGCAAGTATAAATACTCTACTCTGGTATAAGTGTCAAACAGCAGATTTCATATTTTTATAATTTGCTTATTATCCTAAGAAATACACACAAAAATTCTCAGATTAATTGCATGATCCTATTATTTATTAAAAATCATAAACCACTGCCATGCAAGCATTTAAATCACCATAAATTAATTCACACAGCAAATAATGTGTAACATATTTTTCTTAGAGCCTAATCATCCATGCAGAGCCAACAAAATAAATTTCATATTTTTCTGAGCTTTATTTTAATTACTATGCATTTTCCAATCCCAGCAAAACATGGATTAAATATATTTATAAAAAAAGTTGTTCAAACATGACATGCAACCACACCAGGCTATAGATCTGAGAATAGGGAACACACCAAAATTTGTTTCACCAATTTTGGAGCTATACAACTCAAGATATGGATTTTACATCATTTAAATCAATTTCTGGAAAACCTTTATTTAAGAAAACCGACGGAAAACGTTAGATTCACCCGGATCCACGCCCGGAGAGGCGCTGACAGGTGGGATCCAGGGGTCGCGGCCCCACGGGTCGGCCATGCAGCACTCCGGCCAACTTCGGCCGGCTGGCTCTTGCCGACGGAGAGGTCTCCGGCCACGGGGTGAGCACCAGCGTGCTCCCCGCAGCGAGGCGCACCCAAGGGTGCCCTTGGATCGGCTGGGGGATGCCCGGAGCACCCCCGACGAGCATGCATGGCGGCACGGCGGCACTGCTCGCCGTGGCCAGGCCGCTCCGGTGCGGTAGAGCTTGCGCGAGTGCTCCTCCGAGCTTCCTCACCGAACTATGGACCTAACGCACCCAAAAACGAGCGAAAAGATGCAGGGACTAGCGAGATTCGACGCGGCGGAGCTCTCCGGCGAGGTCGGAGCAACTCTGGCGAGCGATTCACGGCGCACGACGGGCTCTCACCTCGGTAGAGCGTTCGCAGGGGCTTACCGCGGCGACGACAAGTGCGCTGGTGGTCTTGGCATCGACGTTGGGGCACTGGCGTGGCCGGCGGTGAGCAGCGGAGCCCTCCGGCAATGGCGCTGCGGCGGAGCTGCTATGGATGCGACGCTCGCGAGCGGAGGAGGAAGAAGGAGAGAGGAGCGGGGTGACAGAGTGGAGCCTGGGGGCGGCGTCCCGACCAGGTTATAGCCGGTCGGCCGCGGCGCGTCCAACGCCGGCGTACGGCCGCCACGTGGCCGGCGCCGGGTGGAGCGAGGCGGGCGCCGCGCGCGGGAGAGAGAGAGGGGAGGGGAAGCGGGCCGTGCTGTTTGGCTGGGCCGAAAGGGAGGCGGGTCGGCCCAGCAGCGCCTGTCCCCTTTTCTTTTTTTTGAATTTCTTTTCTCCAAAAAGATTAAATGAGACTTTTGAAGCTTTTACAAAACTTTTCAGGGGTTGGAGTAAAAAGAAGAATTGTTGCCAAATTCCAATTAGAATTTGAATCACAGATTAAAACTAGTTCTAGATTTTTAAATAAATTCATTTTAGGAATTTTTGTATAAATTCCATTTCTCAAATCCTATGGCTCCAAAAATTTCACAAAATTACTCTTAAACCTTTTTAACACACAATTCAACCTAATTTGAATATTTCACAATTTTAGAAGAAGCATAATATTTTTAATCATATTTAATCCACCAAAATAAAGCACACATAAAATCACACTTGAATTACTATTATGCTCATGGGATGTGATGCTTATGCTATGCTTGATGAGAATGCTTATGAATGTTTATGAGACTAAGTGCATGCTTAATACCTAGAGTGTTACAGATGTGGTAACTGTTCGCACGATAATCAAGGGATTGCGCAAGTGATTTGACAGGAAGCGGTCGTGATCTGGAGATATTTCGCCGTGCGAGATTTCTTGGTCGGTCCATCGGTAGTTCCCTCTAACGGTAATATTGCCGATGGGCGCATAAAGTGGAGAGATCCGTTTCGGAAGGTTGAGGATTTCAAGGAACCTACAGGAGAATCGGGCCAAGGTTGTTCAGATTTAAACGGTCGGTTACCAAATTGGGAGAATTAATTGCGGAAAGGCATCATTACTACAGAGAATTTCGGAGCATTAATGATTTCATATTCCGAAATTGGGGGGCATGTGTTGACACCGTTTTTGGACACATACCCAGAGACCAAGATCGGCAGGTGGAGCAACGGTAACTAGCCTACAGAAGAGTTACCGATGAGGATAGTTGCCGATGAAGAGACGATTGAATATGACTAAGTCCAGAGGTGGTGACGTGTTCTTGCCGATGCTTAATATTGGTGTTTACCGATGGCTATAACAGGAAGACTGCCGATGACTCTGAAGGAAAGCGTGGAGGTTGCCGATTGATCTCTGGCGGTGTCCCGATCGGTTACGAGGCGGTGGTTCTATGTTTTCCTTAGTTATTTAAAATCTTTTTGTATACGGATTCTATTTAATTTGGAATTCGAGTCCTAGTTGTGTCTGATTATAGCTCTTTGAGCAGGGTATAAATGTAGACCCTAGGGCCTTGTAATGAGATATCTATCAACAATCAAATACAAGTTTTTACTCATATTCCAGAATCTACTTTTTCGATGACTTCGTCATATTTTCCTTTTTATTATGAGTTTTTAGGAGTTCGTCGACTTAAGCTCGGCGTATTCTCGAGTTCCGCATGAATACCTCTTGGCCGTGACATCCGGGCGCATCGCTGTTGTCGGGACCAAAGTATTCGAATTATCACCTTTGCCGATAGTAAGGTCAAATCGGCTGGTACGCCTTAACGTTTAAATCGGGAATTAGCCCTTTGTGTTTGCAAATCAGCTTTTGCATCAACAAGTCAATATTATATGCTCTCCATCCATTGATCTATGCTGCTTCTGTCCTCAGAAGTACGCCCCCATTCATAAGTCACTACGCTGCATTAACTCTGTGCTACTTTTCTTCCTAGAGGTACCACCCACATATATACACACTGCATGCATCTTATGTTGTTTCTACCTTGGAAACATGCACCTATGCTGCTCCCACCCTAGGAGTACACATTCCTCTATTCACATGTGTTGACGGTCCTTAAGTACCAAATATAATCATCAAGTAAACAAAGAAAAGGATCCAAATGCAACCAACACCCAGACTTAGGGTTTTATTTGAAAGAATTCCACGAGTTTTGGTGTTTGTCTATTTCTGCAGGGGGTTATCAGGAAATATGGAAGAAAGGCCCACACGTTAGGTTTACATAGAGATATTAACGTGCCGCGCAATTTTCTATCCTCTAGAAGACTCTAGAAGCCATGGGAACGAACAGGAAGGCGATCAGGCCCGGGGGCAGGGCGCCCGCCCTCCCCCCTTGGGCGCCCGCCCTATTGCAGAGACCAATCAGGTCCCGTCTCGCGGATTACACTCCACCGACCTAAAGGATCAAGGATAACTGTTCAATCAATGTCGGTTTGATAGGACGGCCCACGTTCACCTGAGGGAACTATATAAGCAGACCCCCTGGCCCCTGGAGGAGAACAAGTTCATTATAGAGTTGAGAGGTGCCCTCGAAGGATAACCTTTCCTCTACATAGACTTAGGGCTTAGCATCCAGTGTGAGAGTAGACTTGTTCTACTAGATTGAGAGAGATAGAGTGTAGGTGTAGATCGGAGGAAGCCCGGCTTGTCGGTGTCTACTCCGAGGTTGTACCTGTGGGATCAAGTCTTCTAACCCGAGGCTTGCTCCTAGGATTCTTCAGTATTTCGACTTCTAAATTCTAGTAAGTTCTTTGTTTTATTGTTCTTTGGTTTATGAGTTTACTTTGATCTCTTCGCGTAGAGTTTAGAGTAATCATCTCTAGCATAAACGTGGTGTTTGGGCTAGGATACTCATAGATATCCCCTGACTAGCTGGACCGTGGTAGTAGCGAGGAACGTGACATTTTCGAGTTAACTTTGTAGCCCATATCCCGTTAGTAGGATCGATAGGGTTTATAGGTGCAGGTCGAACATCCTCTGTGGTGTCTAGATTCCGTGAGCCTCCCCAATAGAACAGTAGATCATCCTTACCAGGGTTAGAACGAGAGTGCAGTTGTAGTCTTCTCTATACGTCACTCACATCGAGTCACATTCTTTGTAGCCTAAAGGGTAGTAGCAATAGATTTGGTTAGTCAGATGCACGCTTTCTCCCAATGATAAAAATATAAATACGATACTCTGGATAATCTCCCGGGTGAAGTGCTCACCGATCTCCGTGCGCTTGTGGATCAATTCCTGATGGCGTTACCAAATATCAACAAGCATTTCTGGCGCCGTTGCCAGGGAGAAAGACGGTTTGCTGAGATAACTTTAAGTCTTGCTATTATCTTGTATTATACTTTTATACTTTTATTCTTTTATCTTTTTACTTTTTCCATCTTTATGGATAAATCAAATTCCATTATTAAATTTTTTGCACCTTCAAAGACCAGCCATAGACCATGGGAGTCAACAAGTCTTTTCTTTGCCCCTAATTATGATCTGTGTCAGGAGTTGATTGCAATAGGTCAAAACCAACCCTTTTTTATAGCTAAGGTCCTATCTTTTAATCAAAAAGATAATGAACTTTTAGCTACACCTAGGGAATCTGTTAATCTTTCTATAAATTCTGGTTTAAACCTAGCCCTACATGACCATGTTTTTTCTTGATATTTTCAAATTGGTCTTAATCATATAACCTTTGGTAGAATCTTTCTTTCTTTATCTATTAGTAAAGGAAGGTATGTCTTCATTCGTGGACATCCTTCTTGCACTAGTCTTCATAAAAAATTCCTACAGATAGAGAAGGAATCATCTCCCAGACAAGAAAAGGAAGTTTCAATAGACGATTTCCAAACATTTCAATCCCATGATTCGGCTATCCAACCCATCCTTGAGCTTAATAATTTCTACTATGCTCTTTCCCTTGAACCTCCCGATGATCCTATGAATCTCTCTAGACATCCCATGTATAAGTGTCACCAAGACCATAAGGAGGATCGAGAAGAGCAGCATCAATGGCTAGAAGGCATTAAAAATCCATGTGCTATCACCATTGAATGGATGGACAAGGAAGAAGTCCTAATGGATTTTGACTTTGGCTCAATTTCAAATGCTGAGTTCTTAACTCCCTTTGAAGATGAGATTCATCCAACTACAGAAAAGTGGCGGAGCTAGAATTTTAAACTTGGGTATTCCTACTTCCACAAAGTTAATCTATAGGTTGAAAATATAGTCAATTATACTGCAAGTTAGGAACTTTAAACTAATATTTGCTTTCTAGAATATAGACTTCTAATTGAAATGCTAGTTTTTTACATGTTTTGAGCTCAAATGTGCAAAATACTATATATTATAGCATTATACAATTATATATATAAGTATATACACATATTTACATAAAAGTGTACCAAAATAGTTGGGTATTCCCGGGAATACTGGGGAATACCCCTAGATCCGCCACTGCTACAGAAGAGGACATAGACGAGACCAATCTAGGAGAAACTCCAAACATTCAGATTGGAGACGAAGATAACATTAATGAGCATGGAATTTATTTCATAGCCACTTCGTTTACTCCATGCTCATATACAACATCTTCCCAATCTATTGGTCTCTCCAACATCACCACATTTGAGATCTCCAGCCCCCTCTTCCTTTCTATTTATAAAAACTTTAAAAGGGTGGTTGTCGATGCATATGTCTATAATAAATATTGCAGATCTCGTTGAGTTGATCTTCATATAGGTCAGCGTTGGAGAGGGAACCACTTCACCGACATAAATTGATGGTTTCCCAACGACAAGCTTAGTGTCCTAAAACAAGCACTGATCAGATCGTAACATGAGCTTTTAATTATTTACAACATTACCTTGTGTATTGAGCATATAAGGATAATTGTAAAAATATTCCTTTAGGTATTCTTGTCACTAACCTTTCTAGGATTGGAGCAAGAAGATCGGATGAATGACAAGCACAAGGTATGTCCAACCTTGAATTAAATTCATCCAAACTTGAATTTTGCAAAATTCAAGCTTGGGGGAGTACTTTACATAAAAACATCCTTTGCCATGTTGCTATGTTGGTTGTCCATACCTTTGAGACATGATCAATTTGTTAAATACTAATCACACTACTTCATCTCCACTTGAGTAGATCTCTATAAATGCTCTCATGCTACCTTTATTTGCTTTAGTATATGTCTAGGTTTGGAGTAGTTTGAGTTACCTCTTAATTAAGCATGGTGCTTAGTTTAGGAATTGTAACAGAACCGCCCAATTTACAAGAGATCAACTATGAAAAACTCCCGCCAAAGCAGATGCTTTAACATAATCGAACTCTCATAAACCCGGTAGTCCGTGAAATCACGAGGGATTTCAAACCAACCATCTTACAAGCCAAGATCGTAGTGATTCAACATAACAAGTCACATGTTACATCCATTTCGCAAATAGTTTGACATACATTGGAGTTTAATATAGTTATTACAAGTTGAGTTGAAAAGTTGCGGAAGCAAAGTATTTTAAAACTAATATTGCCCTCATTTCAAATACATGCCAGTATCTAGGTCAACTCCAACAAAAGCAACATAGATGAGGTAACTAAGAAGGATCATGCCCATGATCTTACTCCTCTATTATGGTAGGAGTCATCCAACTCTTGCAGTAGCCATGATACATCACAACCTGCAACAAGTGGGAATAAACCCTGAGTACGAGAAGGTACTCAGCTAGACTTACCCGTCATAAACCAGAAATAATATGACACCAAGGAGTATACAAGGCTTTATTGGTGGGGCTAGCTTGACAACACTTTTTGCATAAAAAGTTTAAGTTGCAACTAAGTAACCTTTCAGGTATTTAGCTCAAGTTAATAATCATTAACCTATCATCTAGATTAGCACCTGTACTAAAGCAATCACTTGATTAATATACAACAATAGTACCCATATTTGATGTGGCATTTCCAACATCATCATACCATAACCATCCAAGTGTTCCATAAACATTACTACGATGACGAAGCTCAAGTCAAGTGCTCACTGTCCAGGAGCGATGGCGATTCGAATCGATTTCTAACCAGCTGGCGATTTTATTCCATACACAAACCACACTCACTGATCAAGTGAGCTACAGGTCACCATATTACACTATCCAGGACCAATTCGCGGGTTCGACAGGCACCGCCCGTACCCGAGGACCGTTCTGGCGACCGAGGTATCCAAGGTATAACAAGGTTGCGCGCCGCGCCCTCGTCGTTCTCCTCAACCCTCACCAATACAGCGCGTACATCGGGCCGATTCCCGGCCCGGATAGTGTTCAGGCTTCGCGGTCGGAATGACTTATCCTTCCAGCTAAGTGTGGGGCATGCGTTCAACATGACAAGAGGGCCGTCAACGATCGGTCCTTAATCGACACAGGCGGGGATAGATAGGCACCCAAGACCTCCATGTCTTGTTACTTCTCTATCATCGTCCCGCCCGGTCTCCAATTATTCATCCTCATCACTTGGTTATTTCCATGATAGCATATATAGCCAACCCTTTTCAGGTATCCACCTATCTCGCTCAGGTGACAGGACATCACCTGGCTTCTACCAGTCTAAGCTTGACTAAGCATTTAGATTCGATCTTGAATCTACATAGGGTTATAGGTAAATTTGCTGGACAAGGAGTGTTATATGCATCAAGGGTTTCACCCAACTCCTATACTTAATGCAACAACATATATATAACATATATTCTCAATTGCATTCAAAAGTAGTGGGAGACTTATAATGCTCCGGGGCTTGTCTGGGATCAACACTGAGTCAGTTCAGTTAGTTGCTCCGTCTCGGTGACATCTAAGGTCACAACGCTTGCTTAGTCCTTTCACCTTCGTGATCCACCCAACACCATCTTTGGGTTTGTTTCCACACCATCACCTTCACATGATTCATCTAGCGCACCTAGATGAGATGCAAGATGCAAGTGCATGAATATGAAGAATAGTAACACAACATGCATCACATAAAAGTATTCAAAACACATGCATCTAAAGTTTTTTAACTAGCATCACACAACCAAATATGGATAGCAACATATCAAGCATGACACACATTTTACAAGGTCACAAGTATATTATTTAATCACCACTAAAGACATGTGTCACACTTAGTATACACAAAGTAAGCAATTAAGCATTCATGTATTTCAGCAATTCTGGACATACATGCAGCAACTCAGTAAATAAATCCTAACTAGAGCTACACAGCTCCAAAAACTATGAAATAGGACATTCTGGAAAGACTATCAAATTATCTACAATTCATCTTTAATCATATTAGCATGATTAACAAGTTAACCAAGTCAAACATGCATGACCATATAATCTGCTCTAGGAATTTCCAGAGAACAAGCATTTCAAAGGATGAACTTCATACTACTGTAACTCATAAACCACTTAGCCAAATGATATGCAACTTTACCACAAGATATGTTAATAAATTATCTACATCTTTTATATATACAAGTTGCACAGCAAACATCATTTATATCATGGAATTAGTTGCATAAATAAAACTGCTCATGCTGCCAAACAGTAGAGGTACAATTACACACAGAAAACGGATTGGCACTTCAAAGCAGCATAACTGGAGTTGTAGACCTCCAGAAAACATGATTCTTATATTTTCGGAAAGCTTATAAAGTTACCTACAAGTTTCTTATGATCATCTAAACATGAATCTACAGTTAACAAGGTCAATTAACCCCATAAAGACATCTCTGTCCAAAACTTGGACAGAATCTGTCATGCCATATTAAACAGCTATAACTTGAGGTTCACATGTCCATAGTTCATGGTTGTCTACTTTCTAGAAAGCTTATGAAATTGTGAACAACTTTGTTATAGACATCTAGAGCTAAATCTACCACTAACAAGGTCTTACATTACAAACAATGCAACCCTGTCTGGGTTTAGACAGAAACTGGAACAGTACTTTAAACCACTATAACTAAACATGTGCTTAACTAAAAATTGTGCTATTTATCTTTTTAGAAAGCTTATGAAAATTACTAAAACTTATATATTTTCATCTTGGCATGATTCATAACTTAACTGAGCCAAACAATACAAACATGCAGACCTACTCAGAATAGGAGCAAAGCAACAAAAGGGCATTTGTTATTTTTATAACTCTTACTCTATAAATCCTAAAATCATGAAACCATTACCAGACATCAAGAATCATATTAAACGCATTTAACAATATTTGCACATTTATTTGGGCAATAACACAGCAGTTATGAAAAAGACAAATATAACAAGCAATTAAAACCTAACTGCATAAATCTATTTTTACGACTAAAACTTCAAACTAAACCATGCCATATTATAGATCTACTGCATAGAGAATTTCATAAGTATTCCAAAAAGTTCACATTTGCTATTTTACGACTTTTCTATGAATTACTATGCATTACCAAAGTTCATACAAGAAATCTGCAAAAACAAAAGATAAAGGGAAACGACTTTGCATCTGGAACCCTGAACTTTCTCCGAATCAACCCGACGTCGAGAGCACTATTCATATGAGTCTTGGCTTCGCATAACGACCCCTGCTCTCCTTCGAATTTGAGCCAGAGGTCCCTGGTCGCGAACAGAGCAGAGGAGACGGAGGGGGGATCACCGGTTCCGGCCAGCAGGGACGGCAGGGAAGTTGATGGGGAGACTCAGGGGGCCCGTGCGCACTCGTTGGTTGCCTCACATGGCTAGGAGAGGGCCGGTGGCAGCCTTGCCCTGTACCGCAAAGGTATGCAGAGGCGGCGGCTCACCGACGGCGGCGCTCCGGTGGCTGGAAGCTTGGGCGAGCGTGTGCACGAGGTGTAGCAGGACGAGGCAACGACGATGGCGTACGAGGCGGTGGCCGTGGTGGCTTGGAGTGGCGAGAACGCGGACGGAGGTGGTGCTCACCTCGCCGGCAATGGCGGCTGGCTCTGCGCGGATGAGTGGCCGAGGGGCGAGGGGTGAGTAAGAGAGAGTGCGCCTGGGAGTTCTGGAGCTGGGCGTCCACTTCTTGAGGGGATAGAGGCGTTGGGCACGCGGTAGCAGTGCTCAGCTATGGTGGAGACGCGCTCTGCTGCATGGAGGACGCGTCGGCATTTCGTCGAGCACGTGGCGCGCATCGGAGTATGCAAGGTGGGACGCGATTTTGGGCTTGTTCTGGGCCGAATTTGGAGATGGGCCCAAAACGAAGTTTGCTCAGCCCCTCGTGCACTACAACTTTGGTTAAGGGTGCACAGTCATTAGACCAACAGTTTACGAGATAACTTGATGCCAAATCACGAGTGTCAACGTATTGACGGTGATTAGCAAAACCAAGAATTGATGGTCCAAACCATGTCAAACTTGATGCATCTTTTTGCATGCTCTTCTCCAAACAGTTATCCACAACTTTTATTCTTGGACCAACTTGAGTTGCTTAACAAAAACACGAGAACGCGGCATGCCAACGGGTCGATGTCCGTTTAGCGATAAAATAACCTTTTGCTGTTTTGGGAGCTACTTTTAGATATCCAAATGAACTCCAAATCTGATAATACTTGATCCATTGTTTCCACAAAAAAAGGTACTCCAACTCATATTAAGGAATCCAATTGAGTTACCATATGAATTTGGATAATAAAATGCCACAAAGAAGCTAACTTGCTGCTGTCACTTTCCAGGGACTTAGAATTATTTCTCAGGAATAAAACGCAGCAGCTGATTCGAAATTGGAGCCTTTGTTTGAACTCTTTGCAAGCTGATTTGGTTCTTGACCCTTGAATTAAGTTTCTTCTACAGAAGCAAAACTACAACTTTCATTTAGGGTCAAACCTCATAACTACAACAGAAGTCAATCTTTCAATTTGGTCAAAGCAGTAACCCGATAAAGCTCCAAACAGGGTTTTAGGGCAATTGAAGCATTTCTTTGGCATAAGCTCAACATGAACCCTTCCTGAATTTTGTTGTATAATTCATCTAGAGTCATATGAGCAAGTTTGTAAGGGTTGGTTCATGACCCATGTTTCTATTTCCTTAATAGAGCCATTCCAACAAGGATATAACTTATCATTTTATGTGACTTCTTGATTCCAAACTTCACCAAACTTTTCCAGGGACCAATATAGATTGGGTTGGATATGAGACACATGGAAAATGTTCCACTAGCCTCAGCCATGTATACCTTTTAAAAGGGCCTATATGTAAGTAAAGGTGCACCATCCAAGTCTAAGTTAGAGCTTACTTTCATAAGTTGGTTGTGACCTCTTTGTTACCATTGAGCTTGTCATGTTTGAGCTCAAACCTAGTACTTAGCAAGTGACAAACACCTGGGGTGTTATAGGAATGATGATCTTACTTCCAAGGGTTTTTAAATTAAGCATGGTGCTTAGGTTAAAACGCCCTCCTAAATAAAATTAGACATGGTGTCTAGGTTGATTTTTGAGCCGATAGTATGCTATAGTAGATATAGGATATTTTGTTGGACTAACCCCTGCGAGAAACTTTCAATATCGACCTGAGAAGTCCTGAGATAAACTCACATTGGAGACAAAGAGAGAGACACATGAAGGTTAACAATTTATACAAGGAAGGCATAGATCACAAGAGATGATCCATGGAGGGTACCACAAACACGATGCACAACCGCTAAGAAAGGAAAGCTTCCACAAGGTGATACTATACCATCACTCTTCAAGTAAGGTAACATCTTAAAGTACTTGACTATCACTTTTATAAGCTTCTCCTTGGTTCTGGCGTACACATAAATAGAGAGACAAACATGTATGATTTGTAACTCCAAATTAACCAACCTAATTAATTCAACATGTTTAGTCCTTTAATCTTTGTTCTTAGTACTACCTTCATGATCCCACACTCCTAATCATATAAGCTAAAATGTGCACATTCAATCTTTGGAAGATATAAACAAAACATAAATATGGATAGATTATCTTTCCATTAGGTCGAGCGATCTGATTTGACAAATGTTTCGAATGCTACACTGATGATCCATCAACTTTGTCTTTCTCACTATGCTTAAGGTTAGAGAAGAACAAATACACTTTTGGTTTTGTTGGTGTTTTCCACCAACAGGGCCCATGCACTTGATCTCTACCTTGTCTCTATGAACAGGTACACTTCAAGCAAAACATGGAGGAGTTTTACAACTCCCAGACTCCACCAAGTGAAGGACCTGGATCTACGAGCACAAACACAATGAGCAGGATATTGCCAGCACCGCACTTCGAACTGCTGGGCAAACGAAAAACATGGGTGACACCGTATCAAGAGGTGTAGACATCAAGGTCCACACCAAATCAAATGATGCACCTAAAGGATGAAGACGGTGAGAAGTCTTGTCAAGAAGACTTAAAACATTGGATCCTCGTTGGAAGAGCTCAAGATCGTCGACTCAAGTCGCCTTTCCTGATCAAGAAGGACGACCCTGGTGTTCCAAGTATCGAGTGCACAATCAACAGATACTCCTTTCAGAAGACATTCTACGACACCGGATCTGACGTCAACATAATGGCCGCAGTCACTTATCAGCTCCTGCATGGAACCATGCCCCTACAACCAATATACATTCAGCTCTAGATGATTTTCAGGTAATTGACATGGGAGAAGACGAGTACGATCCATCCATCATCCTAGGGAGGCCATTCCTGAACACCTCAAGAGCTGTCATCTACGCTAGTGCTGCCAAGTTCAGTTTCTACATCAAGGGGAAGAAGGAGACTTTCCTTCAAGAACAAGACTACACAAATTTCAGAGCAATCCCGACATGAACCAAGGAAGACGACGCAACCGCAACCAGAGGAGGCAAATCATCAACGACGGATGGGCAGACTACGAAGGAGAAGTGGTAAGGTCTGAAGACATACAGCTTGAATAGAATTGTCCTGAGGAGACCGTAGCACCGAGTCAGGTGTGGAGAGCACTACTAGATTCGCCCAGAATTTCAACGTGCCTAAACTGTGGCAAAAGCACCACAAACGTTGTAATAACAGGAATGGCAACGCGCGAAAAACATTGCGGGGTGTTGCAAGACAAACTGTGGCAAGACGCTGTCGCAACGCTTTTTTGGTTAGTGTTGCAAATGCAGTAGTTATATCGCAACACTTGTGGCGTTGTAACCTGTATTGTTGCTACGTTTTCTAGTGTGGTAACAGCAGCTAATACAATGCTTGAGGTGTTGCTGGAACATGTAATTGCAACATGGCCATGTCGTAGCAACTGGTGCAATAGCAATGATTAGTGCGGGTTGCAAAACAATTTATTGCCACACTCGACATTTCATTGTTATACTTAACTTTGGTATTGCTACGTAGAACTGGTGTGGCAAGTGAGGGTTTATCACAACACCATGAAATGGTGGCAACATGTTGATTTTCCACGCTCTAGATGTCATTGATATAAGTGAGTTTGCTATTGCTACGTAGAACTGGTGTGGCAAGTCAAGTTGTATAACAACACCAACAAATGGTTGCAACATGTTGATTTGCCATGCTCTGGATTTCATTGCAATAACTGTCTTCGTTATTGCTACACAAAAAATTGGTGGCTACATGGGCATATGCTATTACAACGATTAGTATGCGTTGCTATAGTATGTGTGTTTCCTCATTAAATCTGGTTGCAAATACTCAATTTAACAACGCTGTTTGTTTGGTAGCACCATGAATTATTCTTGCACCATTTAATAATTCAAAAAACAATATTAAAAATAAGTAGATCATGAGATTACAGCCACTTAATGACAAAAACAACCATTCATTAAATACACAACCCAATGTAAAGTATATAGTATCACAAAGATAAATGGTCTCGTCAGTACTTTCGAAGATAACAAAACAAAGTTTAAATTTGCTTCGTTCATGACATCTCAAACTTGAAGCACCACATTGTCTATCAGCTTGCTACTAGAAGTGGTAGAACACAACTTCTTGGCGATATAGAAGCAGTAGCACAGAACTTCTTGGCGATGTAGAAATGCTCCATCTCAAAATGTCATGACCCCAACCACTCCATCAACTTCCATCTTCCTGCATATTATGTTACTGTCATCATAAATGAAGGGCTTTTATTATTAGAATGTGAAATATTTGTGACAATTATAGCATTGAATCTTACATTCAGTCTTTCCTTGGAACTGCACCTCGCTTCTTTTTTGTAGATTGCAGCAATTGTTGTGAAGTCATATATTGGGTACTGACGTTCCTGTCTTTATTCTGTGATTGACTTCTATTAAAACTCCTGGTGCTGCGCACACTGGCCGCTGCAACTGTCGTAGCAGCACATAGTTCATTTTGGTTAACTACCTGGTTATTCTGCAAAACCAAATAAATACATGCCAAGTATTAAACATACAACTCATAACATGCACTAGTTCATGAACAATGTAACATTTTTTAATCATTAATTACCTGTGGATGTAAGTGTGTCTCATCCACTTATGTTCCAGCAACTGCTATTTCATTTGTATTTTGGTTAACCAGCATTAAAATCTCATGGTTTCTGCTTTTTAAATTTCTGGTGCCTTCTTTATTCATCTTGTGTAGGCATATGCTAGGGTCATGTAAGGGAGATGATTAGACGACAAGAAATGTATGATAACAGCAGGAACATACTAACTACATAAACATGCAAGTAAAAACACCGAGCCTTATTATAGCCTATGTCGATGCTCCATGCATTTTTGCTTGTATCAGTGCTTGAAACTCTTTCCTAAGCTGTTCTTTGTCAGCCTCCCTAGCTTTCTGTAGTGCTTCCATCTCTTGCTTCTGTTGTTCCATCAAACGCTTGTGTTCTTCCTTCTCAGCTTCCATTTGAGCAACTTGGCTCTGGAGTTGTCCTTGGACCTTCTCTAGTTGAGCCTTCAGCTCTTCTTTTTCTTTGTGTGCTGCTGTTTCAGAATGGGCCCATTCCTCAGATTGCTCTAGCATTAATTTCCTTCTACTTGGATACCTTGCCATATACCCATTACCATGAACCTTGGACGACTGGCATCTAGTAGTTTCCTGGTATACTTTCTGGAAAATATGGTTTCTCTCTGTTGAAGGAACAAAGTTCTCTGTTGAGTCTCTTTCCTTGTTTCTAATTTCAGTGCAAGCAATTTCCTCACAGATGTAAGACATTTGAAAGTGCTTAATCTGGTTAGAAATTTAGGAGGATGACTACGATACAATTAATTAACAAGGTTTCTACAATTGAAGTAGATTATTATACTTACATAGACAGCTTTAGCTGCATCATTTGACCATTTCTCTCCCTTACTGTGTGTTATCGCCCATAGATCACAATCATTTGGCTCTCCAAGAGTGTCTGGGTCCATCTAATTTTGCCTAGAAAGAAACAAATGAACTCTTCAACAAGTACTAAATCAAAACAATTCATGCATGCATGTACTTCTCTAAAGTACTTACCATTTCATAGCTAATCTGAGAGAAAGGCTTTGATCCCATCATATGTTGTGTTTGTTGCATTGCACGGTTTTCAGAATTCATTCTGCTAATTTTCTGCATACAAGTTTTGTATTAAAAAATATATTGTTCAAAACAACTAATTTATTTGTACAACTGCTGTTGCAAACAATGATGCGAAATGCATCAAACCTGGAATTCTGAAGTGCCAAAATACACTATGAGATAGTGCCATTCAACAATGTGGAGGTCTTCTGGCTTATGCCTCATTCTGATATCATAACTGTCGTATATCCTATATGTAGCACTGAATGTTGACCGCCAACCTTTATAGCGTTTGTTAGCTATGGTCCACATAAGTTTCTTGTTTTCATCATTCCTCTCAATGTCCCAATGGTTCTGTTTAAAAGACAGTTACACACAAAGAATCAATTCGTATACAGATTCATATGTAAGATCAAGTAAGATGGGTATGGAAGAAAAATGTTAAAGCTTATTACCAATACATCACTGGCTATCTCGTCTTTAACTGCATCATCAATTTCTTTCCATTTTTTGATACCAATGAGTGGAGCATGCAATCTTGTGAACACAACGATTTCGTCAACAAAAGACCGTTGGTTACCACCTACAGGTCCTCCTAGTCTTTTTGAGAATTTGATTTTCATTTTCTTGTTTTTTCCTTGCCTATGCCTCTTGTTGGATGCAGCATAACCTTTCAAAGTCCCACGTGCTATGTACTTCCTCTTTCCACTTCCTACTTGTGCAACATACAGTGAATTGGAAAATATGTTAAAGTAAACTTAGTGAAAAAACATAAGTTCGAAGATAGGGTGTACAAAAACATTGTCTTACCTTGATTATCGCCCGCATGTTTTAAACACCGAGCATGACTTGGCCACTCTGTTGGCGGTGTTGGATTGCTGGTTTCACTTTCTTGAACATCTTCATATGCCTCTGCACAATATAATACTTAAGGTAAATTTGGTAAATTCAATGTCTGAGAAATTGGAGAGAGGTATTAAATTACCGATTTCTTCTAATTGTCCTAGTTCTCGTAGCCACGCTCTGTATACTTGGATCGTTTGGTCCCTGAAGATATCCTTGAATTCTACAACCATGTATACATAAATAATCGAGTTGGATAACAATGAATTAATTGTGATGCAAGTTGTGGACACAATTATATGATTTTTACTTGCCTTTGCCATCGCCCATCTCTCGCAGTTCTACAAGCCATGTCTTATATTCATAAACATTCTCATCTGAAAAGTCTTCATAAAATGTTGTACCCACAGGTACTTTCCTTGGTGTTATGTTAACAGTCAGGTCAGTAATTTTAGTACGGGTTAGAACTAATCTAACTTCGCACTCCTCATGGTTGTCCATTATCATATTTTCTGCATCCTTCTTTGATTCAATCTCTACAAGTTTTGCCATATTTTTACGATCTCATTTCTTATAGTATAAGAAATCCCTCAAAGTGTACCCTAAATGTCCTTTGATTGTTACCAATTTTCCAAAGCTGAGATCGATCCTTTTTATCCGAACTGTTTCAAAATCCCGTCCAACTGGTGCCCCTACGAGATCGATATACAGAGACCAAATTTCTCCTTGTTCTTGGGTTAAATCAGCCCTGACATATGAATTAGAATTGAAAGAATCTGAATCTATATGCGATCATGAAAAAATGAAAGACAAAACAACACCAGGGTATTTCTCTTTGAGACATGCTCACTATATCGTACACAATTTGAAGAATGAAAGGATGGGTGCGAGCAATAGTCAGTGGTTACGTACCGGTTTTGTGACACGTCGAATCGCATAAGCCTTGTAGTATGAGAAGAACGGCCATGGCTGCCGGAATCTTGACTACCCACGTCTGCTGCCGCGGCGTCGTCGGGAGAGGCAAGGGTCGGCGGCGTCCTACAAGCGTCGCTGAAAAGTGACGCTGAGACCCTGTGAGGATGATTCATCGTCGTATTTGCTCCAGTTGGCCTCGTGTACGCTGGGGTCACCGTCGACGAGGATGGACGCCACCGCTCCGTCAACGTCGGCTCCTCAGCTGTCGGAGAGGTCTCCATCTCGTTGCCTTCTAAACCCTAACTGGCGGCTGCTTAGTCTGGGATTAGATTAGTCTAAGCGGCAATTTGGAGGGATAAGTGCACAAGTCACGGTGATGAAAGGGCCTTCGATAAAATTTCGGATCTCACACACGAGAAATTATCCTCGGCAAAAAAAGAGCCCGCCAGTACGTAAGTGTTTGGCCTTCTTGAAATTTTGAAATTTGATTGAGCCAACAAATATTGAGGAAACCAATAAATAATTGCAGTAATAGGTAAACATGGATAGAAAATTCCACAGATGCACACAACATCATGGTACACCTACAATAACATCCCAAAAAATTCTCACAGGGTTTTGAGAAAGTTGTGCCTTTGTAAGCATGTGTATCACAACCTTATCAGAATAAGTTGAAAATTTTTCCTCAACACTATACATCTAAATGAGGTGTCCATGCAAGTTTTTAGATTTTTCTAGGTAGCTTTGGTTATTCATGAGGAAACCAACAAATAATTACAGTAATAGGTAACACATGGAAAAAAAATTCCATAGATGCACACAACATCATGGTACACCTACAATAACATCCCAAAAAATTCTCACACGGTTTTGAGAAAGTTGTACTACAGACCCCCCTAACGGCTGAGCATCTCTCACTTAGTGACAAGGTATGTGTGTGAGAGATGTGTGCCTTTGTAAGCATGTGCATCACAACCTTATCAGAATCAAATGAAAATTTTTCCTCAAAACTATACACCTAAATGTGGTGTCCATGCAAGTTTTTAGATTTTTCTAGGTAGCTTTAGTTATTTTAGCATTTATTCTTGAGGCAACCAACAAATAATTGCAGTAATAGGTAAAAATGGATAGAAAATTCCACAGATGCACACAACATCATGGTACACCTACAATAACATCCCAAAAATTTCTCACACGGTTTTGAGAAAGTTGTACTACACACCCCCCTAACGGCTGAGCATCTCTCACTTATTGACAAGGTATGTGTGTGAGAGATGTGTGCCTTTGTAAGCATGTGCATCACAACCTTATCAGAATTAGTTGAAACTTTTTCCTCAACACTATACACCTAAATGTGGTGTCCATGCAAGTTTTTAGATTTTTCTAGGTAGCTTTGGTTATTTTAGCATTTATTCTTGAGGAAACCAACAAATAATTACAGTAATAGGTAAACATGCATAGAAAATTCCACAGATGCACACAACATCATGGTACACCTACAATAACATCCCAAAAAATTCTCACACGGTTTTGAGAAAGTTGTACTACACACACCACTAATGGCTGAGCATCTCTCACTTAGTGACAAGGTATGTGTGTGAGAGATATGTGCCTTTGTAAGCATGTGCATCACAACCTTATCAGAATCAGTTGAAAATTTTTCCTCAACACTATACACCTAAATGAGGTGTCCATGCAAGTTTTTAGATTTTTGTAGATAGCTTTGGTTATTTTAGCATTTATTCTTGAGGAAACCAACAAATAATTGTAGTAATAGGTAAGCATGGACAGAAAATTCCACAGATGCACACAACATCATGGTACACCTACAATAACATCCCAAAAAATTCTCACACGGTTTTGAGAAAGTTGTACTACACACCCCCCTAACGGCTGAGCATCTCTCACTTAGTGACAAGGTATGTGTGTGAGAGATGTGTGCCTTTGTAAGCATGTACATCACAACCTTATTAGAATCAGTTGAAAATTTTCCCTCAACACTATACACCTAAATGAGGTGTCCATGCAAGTTTTTAGATTTTTCTAGGTAGCTTTGGTTATTTTAGCATTTATTCTTGAGGAAACCAACAAATAATTGTAGTAATAGGTAAACATGGACAGAAAATTCCACAGATGCACACAACATCATGGTACACCTACAATAACATCCCAAAAAATTCTCGCACGGTTTTGAGAAAGTTGTACTATGCAAGTTTTTAGATTTTTCTAGGTAGCTTTGGTTATTTTAGCATTTATTCTTGAGTCAACGAACCGTCAATGACGCGTCCAAACTGTCTCCGGCGGTTCACTTCCTACGTCTCCGCCCGCGCCTCCCCAAACTGTCTCATCAACTCCCGCTCCTTGCCATTCTCGCCGCCTGCGACTCCCGCCGCGTGCCATCCTCCATGGCAGCAATGGCCACCGCAAGCTCGTCCTCCTCCTGCTCCAGGAACGCCGCCTCCGACTCCTCACGACAGCCGCACCCGCAGTGCAGCACCTCTCGTCCCTACCGAGGGGCGATAGGAGGGGAAGGTTCCCACCGACGCCGAGGCGGCCGAAGACGAAGGTGACCCCGCGGCGCAGCATTCAGGCCGAGGCGGGAGCGATGGCCATTCCCGATGTGCCGCCTGGCTACTCTGAACACCATCGCCACCAGAACCCTGTCGAAGCGGCGGAGCTTCCAGCCCCGGAGGTTATGGTTTTCTAGTGCTACTGTTTACAATGCTTTTCTAGTGTACACTGTGCTTCAATTTTGGATTGGGGATTTTTAATTTTTCATGTTCGGATATTACTCCTGCCAATTTGGCAATTGCAATCATTCCCGAGTTCATATAGAGTATGACAGGGATTATAATTCTGTTTTGAATTAAATGAGATTAATTTAGAACTTGCAATCATTCATGCTTAATCTTTTCAAGATTGAGTATATATAGTATGAAATGATTCAAAGTCTGGTTTTGGGGATGCTGTGAATTCATCTATAGTATGATATGGTTTTAGCATCTGTTTCGAATTGAATGAGATTAGTTTAGATCTTGCAATCACTCATGCTTAATCTTTTCAAGATTCAGTATATATACTATGAAATGATTCAAAGTCTGGTTTTGGGGATGTTGTGAATTCATCTATAGTATGATATGGTTTTAGCATCTGTTTTGAATTGAATGAGATTAATTTAGAACTTGCAATCATTCATGCTTAATCTTTTCAAGATTGAGTATATATAGTATGAAATGATTCAAAGTCTAGTTTTGGGGATGCTGTGAATTCATCTATAGTATGATATGGTTTTAGCATCTGTTTCGAATTGAATGAGATTAATTTAGAACTTGCCATCATTCATGCTTAATCTTTTCAAGATTGAGTACATATAGTATGAAATGATTCAAAGTCTGGTTTTGGGGATACTGTGAATTCATCTATAGTATGATATGGATTCTAATTCTGTTTCAATTGATTGATATTAATTTAGCACCTATAATCGTTCATGTTAAGTCTTATTTGATTTCATTGAGAATAATTTTTCACATGCAGTTCATATTAAACATTCTAAGTCTGACTATACACTTACCCTGATTTTGTTAATGAAGATTCCCAAATACACCCATGTGTTCGTTGTAAGTCCTAAGATCACAGTTCACTGCACATTGACGCGTGACAGTGACGACGAGACAGAAGATTGGCCGATCGCGATGAATAGGGAGGTAATATATGGCTTCTCTACCTTACGATTCCTAAGTTTCAATTATACATATGCTAACTTGTCCCCTTGTGAATTGACAAATCAAGAAGAAATGCGAGAATATTCGTGTCCTCCTCAAGCGCAAGTACTTTAAGCCGGCATGGCTGGAATCTTCCGACTCCTCCAGCGTCGCAAGGGACGACAAGTGAAGAATGAAGTTGGTGGTTTGTATATAACCTTAGATATATGCTGGTGTAATCAGTGAAGTACTGGTTGTTGGCTGGTGGGTGTAATCAAGTAAACTATTAAGTCCTCCTTGTTGCCTGGTGTAATCAAGTACACTGGTAAGTCCTGCTCTATTTTCAGATCTGACCTATGCTGCTAGTTGTTGATGCAAAAGTGGATCTGCAAACACAAAGGGCTAATACCCGATTTCAAATGTTAAGGCGTGCTAGTAGATTTGACCTTACTATCGGCAAAGGTGATAACTCGAATACTTTGGTCCTGACAACAGCGATGCGCCCCGATGTCACGGCCAAGAGGTATTCACGCGGAACTCGAGAATACGCCGAGCTTAAGTCGACGAACTCCTAAGAACTCGTAATAAAAAGGAAAATATGATGAAGTCGTCGAAAAAAAGTAGATGCTGGAATATGAGTAAAAACTTGTGTTTGATTGATTGATAGATGTCTCATTACAAGGCCCTAGGGTCTATATTTATACCCTGCTCGAAGAGCTACAATCAGACACGACTAGACTCGAATTCCAAATTAAACAGAATCCGTATACAAAACGATTTAAATAACTAAGGAAAGCACAAAACTATCCTCCCATGACAAACTGGGACACCACCATGGACCAATCGGCAACCTTCATGTTCTCCTTCTGAGTCATCGGCAGACTCCTCATCGTAGCCATCGACAAAAGCTAACGCTGATCGTCGGCATGAACACGTCACTACACATGGACTTAGTCACATTTAGCTGTCCCTTCATCGGCAACCACCTTCATCGGCAACTCCCCTACAGACCAGTTACTGTTGCCCTACCTTGCCGATCTATACTCTACCGATCCTGGGTACGTGTCCAAAAATGGTGTCAACACATGCCCCCCAATTTCGGAGTATAAAATCATTAATGCTCCGAAATTCTCTGCAGTAATGATGCCTTTCCACAATTAATCCTCTTAATTTGGTAACCGACCGTTGAAATTGAACAACTCTGGCCCGATTCTTCCGCAGATTCCTCGAATTTCTCAACCTCCCAAACTGGACATCTCCACTTTATTCGCCCATCGGCAATATTACCGTTAGAAGGAGCTGCCGATGGACCGACCAGGAAATCCCACACAGTGAAATATCTCCAGATTATGACCGCTTCCTGTAAAATCACCTGCGCAATCTCTTGATTACCGTGCGAACTGTTACCATATCCACCCGAGTATCCTCGGATTTCACGGATGCGGCGAAGAGATAAGTCAGATTTGCCCTTGCCCGTTTTGTCCTATAAATAGTTCCTTCTCGGGTACTCCTTCTCCATCGCATCATTCTACAGCCCCAACTCTGCTTTTCTGGCAGCGGCACCGTTCGAGAGCTCCAAGAACTTCAACAAGAACCTTCTCCAACAACCCCCAAGTTCTCAATCTTCTCCCCTACTAGGAGATGGCCGTCAACTTCACCGTGCCTGAGGTCAGTTCTACTTCTCTCTTGTATTTTTACCGCACTCCTGTTCATCCGCAGTTCATCTTACTGAATACTTTTTTTTCTTTTGCTCTTCTTTTTACCCCCAAAAATCATTAGGATCTGTCCAATAGAATTGTCATCCCTACCGATCAACCACACCTCCAATGTCTCGGTCCGCTAAGGAACCCAGATCCTACCGATCTGATCAACGCAGAGACAAACAGAATACCCTTTAGAGCCGAGAATTTTTCTCTAGATTTGTGGAAAGACGCCTTCCGTTCTTGGCCCAGTCCTACCAAGGGATGGAAGGATTGGTTCTTGAGAGTCAACCATTCAAATGAGGTTCAGTGGGGTGAGCGAAAACTAGATCAATGAATCAGGTTGTCCCTTGCCGATATGGATAGGAATGAATCATTGTTGATTGCTGCATCGTATTTCTAGTCAGACACACTCAATGCTTTTGTGTTTGGTCATGGTCCTGCTTCCCCCACACTTGCCAATGTACTTATGCTCACCCGTTTAGATGTATCTTCTGCCGATAGCACCCACTTGTTTGACACCAAACCCAGTGCTAAGGTAGAAACATGTTCCATCGGCGGTTGGTCAGGGTACATCTAGAAATACCAACGAACAGGCCCTGTCAACATAAAGGAGCAGACCACCTTCATAAACATGTGGCTGGACAAACTTGTATTTTATGGTCGATCGGCACGACCAACTTCTGTCTACTTAGCAGCAGCAGAAAGATTAGCTAATGGTGGCCGATTTCCCCTCAGCCGATACTTGCTCGGCTCAGCTTACCACCTCCTCCATCAAGCAGCCAGGAAACTCCTGCTCGGCCAACCCATCGGCAACTTAGGGGGTCCCTGGTGGTTTATCAATATGTGGCTTAGCCTCCATATGCACAAGCGTCTTGAGTTTGACCTCTTCGCACAACGCTTCCCCAGGGACATAGTCGAGGATTATGAACAGGATGAAGAAGAATCGGCAACTCGTCCCCCTCTGAACTTTGGTGAGGCTGCCATAGTTTTGCCTGGCACAGGTGGTAACGCAGACCAGGTTAGCCGATTCTTTCAAACTCTGTACGAAGGCCTGACCAGGGAACAGCGAGCATGGATGCCTTATGAAGATCCGAACACAAGATTTCCCTTGGTCTTCCATCCGTTCAATGATGCTCTCAACAAGGATCATGATGTGATGATGGCAATCATCACCCCAAGAGCTATACCAGTTAACTTCTTTGGTGGTGGAAAAGCTTCCATCTAGACCTACGAATTCTACAACCCATCGGCACTAGCTCGTCAACTAGCTTTTGGCCAACTGCCGACTGCACTCTGCTACGCTGATGTGATAAAGCCAAGGGAGACCATCACCAATTATCTCGAGTGGATCAGAGTAGCCCAACTCCCACCGAATGCCGATACAGATGTCAATCTATCGGCTTGGGTCCCGACCCTCTTCATTACTCAGGCATACAAACAATGGTGGGAAGAATGGAAAGAGCATTTGTTCTGCAAATCGGCTCTCACGTACCGCGGCATGATCGACCCCCAGTACAGAGTCCCCGATAATACCGTAAGTATTTCCAAACCGATGTTTCAATCCTTTCACTTTTACTTCCATCGGTAACTCACTTTTTGTGTTATATTACAGGTTGATAACACACCCCCATCGGTCAGCAAGAGTGGTAAGTTTATTGAGCTCCTTCCATCGGGCCTGATTTCTTTGATCGGCAACAACTCTCCATCCCTGGCCGATTCCATTCTACTTTAGCACAGGCTTTCAAGGTAAATTTTCAAATTCTTTTACCCATACCGATTCCATTCTTACATCTGTTACACTTGCACTCACAAATTTTCATTGTTGTATCAGAAAACCGGGACATCGGAAAAGACCAGAGGTGTGACTGCCGATGCCCCCCAGTCCTGCCAACCAAAGAGGAAAAGCTCCAAGAGTACCAGAACCCAGGCGAAGAGCCAGAAGACAGCAATACCTTCTCCTCCCCCAAGGTCACCGATCCCGGTGGAATCTTCTCCCTCTTCTCTAGAAGTTCAGATACAGCAAGCACCATCTCCTCCTCAACCACAAGAAGAACTCCGCACAGAAGAACCCCTGCCAGAGGAGCCTCAGCCAAAAGACACATTGGCTGACGTGCACGAGGAAACTGCCGATCCAGCAAGCCTGATCATAACATCGGTAGTTTTCTCAATCCAGACAAGCACTATACCCCCTCAAGGTAACATATTCTCTATGAAATCATTGCCAATGAACCTTCTTCTCCCATCTTATAATTACTTCTGTCAATCTTTCAGCTAACATAGTCTCATCGGCAACCCCAGCCGATCAGCCTGTGGTTCCATCGGCATCATCTAGTCAGAGGCGAGAGATAGCCCTGAAACAAGTAAGTCACCCAATCTTTATCTGTATTGTTTATCAGTGCTTGATCATAAAATAACTTATTTTATGTTCCTTTTCAGGAACAGGACTCTCCTGACAGCTTGTTCTCCTTTGCCATCGACATCTCTGAGGATGAAGGCGAAGAGGCAAGTTCTTCTCGAGCAGTTGGCATCACATCGGCAGAGATCAGGGCAAAGTTAGAAGAATTATCGGCCCTCCTTCATCAAGACACAGCCCAATTGGTCGATGACTCCGATCCGGCCAAGGCCCTGTTCAAGACCCTAAGAGGCCAAATTCCTGCCGATGCCGAAGAAATCCTTTTTCAAGCTGCACACCTAGAGAGTCGTCAGCTGCAGTATCAAAAGGCTGCCCAGCGTCTTGCCGACAGAGCTGCTCACGCTCAGCTCTCTGATGAGATGATGAAAATAAGGCTCCTTGCCGATGAGAAGCACAAGAGCATCAGCATCGTGACATCCTCGGGAGACGTTTTGAAGCAAAAGATTTCCGATCTATCGGTGAGAAGGGAAGCCCTGTTGGCAGAACTCAAACAGGTAGAAGAAGCCTTGTCTCAAGCCCAACAAGAAGAAAGCCAGCTGCCTGAAACGATCAAACTTCTTGAACAAGAGCGAAATATCCAAGCCCGCCAAGCACTGCAGATGAAGATGAAGCTGAAACCAGTGGGAGGTTCTGTCGATGATGACGTGAAGGAAATAGAAGAAGCCAACCAGATCCGTCTGCACGCCATATCGACGATCCAGGCGCTGTTGAACATGTGAACTCTTCATCGACGACATACCCTGCTCTCTTCTTTCTAATCCTCCTGATATTTTGGTCTAGCCGATAGGACTGTTATCGGCACCTTTTAAAAACATTGAGTTTAGCCCCAGACACACTTTGATTTAGCCGATAGGAATGTTATCGGCATTTTAAACTCTTATGCATCAACCCATATGCTTGGGTGATACTTCTTTAAATATTTGCCATTCAATGCTCTGGGAAATTCAACTCCTTCGAGAGTTTCTAAGATATAGGCATTGCCAGGAGCAGACCGATTTACACGATACGGACCTTCCCAATTGGGAGACCACTTCCCAAATTTTGAACTTTTAGTCCCGATTGGTAAGATTAATTTCCATACTAAGTCTCCATCGGCAAACTCATTAGCTTTTACTTTCTTATCATACCATCTGGCAACTCTCTTTTTATTCTCTTCTATACTCATCAAAGCTCTTAGCCGATGCCCTGCTAGGTCATCCAACTCGTGTGTCATCAAAGTAGCATAATCATCGGCAGCCAATTGATCTTGAAAAGATAATCGCCTAGACCCAGTCTTAATTTGCCAATGTAACACTACATCATGTCCATACACCAACTGATAAGGTGAAACTTTGATCGACCCATGACAAGCCATCCGATACGACCATAAAGCTTCATTTAACAACGTGTGCCACCTCCTATGATTTTCTTCAATCTTTCGTTTAATGAGCTTCATGATTCCTTTGTTAGATGCCTCGGCCTGCCCATTAGGTTGCGCATAATAAGGAGAAGAATTTAATACTTTAATTCCCATACCGATTGCAAACTCATCAAACTCCCCTGACGTAAACATAGTACCCTGATCGGTAGTAATTGTTTGAGGAATTCCAAATCGGTAGATAATATGCTCTTTCACAAAATCAATCATATTGGATGATGTAAATTTCTTCAAAGGAATAGCTTCAACCCATTTGGTGAAATAATCGGTGGCAAACAAAATAAACTTATGTCCTTTGCTGGATGGCGGATAAATCTGGCCAATCAAGTCAATAGCCCATCCTCGGAACGGCCAAGGTTTAATAATGGGATTCATGGCCAATGCGGGTACCCTTTGAACATTGCCAAACTTCTGACATCCTTGACACCCTTTGAAATACTTAAAACAACCCTGAAGTATTGTCGGCCAATAATACCCATTTCTTCTGATCATCCACTTCATTTTAAATGCTGACTGATGTGCTCCACACACTCCATCATGGATCTCTCCCATCAAACTTCTAACCTCATCATCACCTAAGCACCTGAGAACTATTCCATCAATAGTTCGATAATATAACTCATCTTCAAGGAGCACATACTTGGTAGCTTGAAACCGAACACGTCTCTCAACTTTCTTAGATGGATCCTTTAAATAATCAATGATTTCTTTTCTCCAATCGTCGACACTGATTGCCGATACTGCGTTTTTCATGGGCTGATATCCCGAGGCATGTTGAGCCAACCGATTGGCCTCTTCATTATACAACCAAGGAACATGCTCTAATCGGAAATCCTTGAATTCCTTCAATAGTTGCATACTCCTTTCGTGATAAGTTATCAGGACTTCGCTTCGGCATACATAGCTTCCAGCCAATTGATTTATAACCAGCATAGAATCCCCGAAGATTTCAACAACATCAGCATAAACTTCTCTTAGCAATTCTAACCCCTTTATCAAGGCTTGATACTCAGCTTGATTATTTGTTGACGTGGCAACAATCGGCAAGGAAAACTCATACTTTCTTCCCTGAGGGGAAATTAACACTATGTCGATCCCTGCCCCCGGTCACACGTGGATCCATCAAAGAAGAGCGTCCAAGGCACAATTTCCAAAGTCTCCACAGTACCGCAATGTTGAGTTACAAAATCAGCAATAATCTGTCCCTTAACCGCTTTATCCGATTCGTAACGCAAATCGAATTCCGATAGTGCCAAAATCCACTTACCGATCCTGCCACTCATAATCGGCATAGACAGCATATATCAGACCACGTCATCTTTGCATACGACAGTGCATTCGGCCGATAACAAATAGTTTCTCAACTTAATACATGAGAAATAAAGACACAAACATAACTTTTCAATGGCCGAATACCTGGTCTCAGCATCAACCAATCTCCTGCTTAAATAGTAAATCACACGTTCCTTCCCTTCAAATTTTTGAATTAAAGCCGAACTGATGACCATCCCATCGGTAGACAAATACAACCTGAAGGCCTTTCCTTGCTGAGGTGGAATCAGAACTCAAGGATTTACCAAATAATTCTTGATTTCATCTAAGGCCAATTGTTGCTCTTTCCCCCAGACGAACTCTTGATCGGCTCTCAACTTAAGTAAAGGACTGAAAGCACGAATTTTACCAGACAAATTAGATATAAACCTCCTGATAAAATTTACCGTGCCAATCAAGGATTGGAGCTCAGTCTTGTTGGTAGGAGCAACTATTTTGTTGATAGCATCAATGGATCTTCTACTAATTTCAATCCCCCTTTGTTGCACCATGAAACCAAGGAATTGTCCAGCCGATACACCAAATGCACACTTATTGGGATTCATCTTTAAACCATGCTTCCTTGTGCATTCTAACACCTTTCGCAAATCGGCAAGATGCTTTGTGAAGTCTCCAGACTTAACCACCACATCATCAATATAAATTTCCATCAGCTTGCCGATGAACTCATGAAATATAAAATTCATAGCCCTCTGATAAGTAGCACCAGCATTTTTCATGCCAAAGGTCATGACTATCCATTCAAACAACCCAACATGACCAGGACATCTAAATGCAGTCTTTGGAATATCCTCTTCAGCCATGAATATCTGATTGTATCCTGCATTGCCATCCATAAAGCTGATGATCCGATCTCCAGCCGCAGCATCAACTAGTAGATCGGCAACTGGCATTGGGTAGCCATCCATCGGTGTAGCTTTATTAAGATTTCGGAAATCAATGTAGACCCGAAGCTTCCCATTTTTCTTGTAAACCGGAACAACATTGGAAATCCACTCGGCATACCGACACTGCTGAGTAAATTGAGCTTCAATAAATTTGGTTATTTCAGCCTTAATATCAGGAAGAATATTAGGATTACATCGACGAGCTGGCTGTTGATAGGCAACTGATGTTCAACAATTGATCGGTCCAGACCAGGCATCTCAGTATAATCCCAAGCAAAGCAATCTTTATACTCTTTTAACAAATCAGTTAACTGCTGCTTACACTCAGAATTTAACTTAGCACTAATAAAATCTTATCACCACTACCTATATCTACTTCTACCAAATCATCGGCCGATGTGAATCCCTGGCCTAACTTTCCATCATCGGCGAACCTATCTATTAAAACTCTTCATCAGAACCGACTGCTTGGATCGGTGGAATTTTATAATCGGCAACTTTGAGGAAATCCTTCTCCCAAATCTCTCCCGAGATACACCTAGTTCTTTCATAGGTATCTGCTTCTGCCGATGCGATGACATAAGAAGAGTCTCCTGGGACAATCTCAATCTTGTCACCTACCCATTGGACTAAGCACTGGTGCATTGTAGACGGGATGCAACAATTGGCATGAATCCAATCTCTCCCTAACAGCAAGTTATAAGCACCTTTTCCACTGATCACGAAGAAAGTTGTCGGCAAGGTTTTACTGCCGATGGTCAACTCGACACATATTGCCCCCTTAACCGGAGATACGTTTCCCTCAAAGTCCTTTAGCATCATATCGGTCTTGGTCAGATCCTGATCTCCTTTTCCAAGCTTCTGATATACAGCATACGGCATGATGTTGATAGCGGCTCCACCATCAATTAATATCTTGGTCATCGGCTGACCATCAACCCTTCCTTTGACAAACAAAGCTTTAAAGTGCTGCCTTTCATTGTCAGCAGGCTTTTCAAAGATAGCCGTCATCAGATCTAGAGCCAACTGAGCTATCTGGTCGGAAGACTCCAACTCTTCATCATCGCTGGACGGCGCAAGGAATTCCATCGGCAACATAAATACCATGTTAACATCTGCCGATGGCCCTTTCCCCTTAGGATCTGATTGTTGCTAATCCCCAGATT
The DNA here is from genome assembly GCF_000003195.3 of Sorghum bicolor. Lineage (NCBI taxonomy): Eukaryota > Viridiplantae > Streptophyta > Magnoliopsida > Poales > Poaceae > Sorghum > Sorghum bicolor. The sequence continues at coordinate 28,819,827 of NC_012875.2, forward strand.
GGCCAGAGTTCTCGCCCTTGCTTAGCTCTTCTCGTCTTTCACACTGCAGTCTTCTCTTCTGTGTTTTAGTCAACCCCTCTGCACACCATGGGGGAAGTGGTGACTGCCTAGCCGATGGACGATGATGCTCCCTTGACTCCATCCGATAAGTGTTAGCGTCCCTGCAAAATATGAACTCATCGGAAACCCGTGCATTAGCCATCTCCTCAAGCTCTTCCTGATTCCTGGGAAAATATTCAACTCGATCACCAAGCCTATCATGCACACTGAGTCTGCCCCCCAGCCGATCATGAACGGGCGCTCTCCCACTAATCGGCCCATTAAATCGCCGATCATCATTGTGATAGCGCCGATCGGATCGGTCATACTGATCATAACCATTGCACTCAGGGCAATCTCTAACAGTAGGCAACTTGATGTTCTACTCCCAACAATGGATAAAGAATGGGCAATTCCAGTGATCCTTGTGCCGATTCCACTCCTGTCGGCGTCTTTCTTCTTCCCAATGATAGTCTTCTTGCTGGCGCCGATACCGATCCTCACGCTGCTGCCAAATTTCCTGAGGCCTTCTATGAGTTATCACAATACCAGATCGGGGAGGCCTTCCCAAATTAGTTCCCTCCTGGATCAAGCCTTTTCTTTTTGCATCAGCAGTAGTGATCTGATGCTGAGGATCCACCGATGCACTTCTTTCAGCTGCTTCCGATGTCAAGACCTTGGCCTTTCCCTTAGCATCCAGCATATTTGTTGGGAAAGGATGTTGATCAATCTTCATCAGCTTCTGAGTTTTGGAGCTATCAAATTTGATCCTCCCAGATTCTATAGCCGATTGCAGCTGTTGCCTAAAAACTTTGCACTCATTGGTGCTGTGAGAGGTTGCATTATACCACTTGTAGTATTTCATCTTCTTAAACTCTTCAGCCAATGGAATCACATGATTGGGTGACAACTTGATCTGGCCTTCCTGAAGTAGAAAGACAAATATCCTATCGGCTTTGGTGATGTCAAATGCGAACTTCTCTGGCTCTTTATGCCCAAAAGGGCAAGACACCGGCTTCTTATTCTTTACCCATTTTGCCAAGCCGATGACTGGCTCTTCGTCAGAATCTGAGCTTGCTGCCTCATCAATAAATGACACCTTTTTGTTTCAAGCTCTATTGGGTTCAAAGGGTTTGATATCCTGGTCGGAAGTCCTCTGGACCAAGTGGTTCAGGCTCTCGAACTCTTGAGAAGCATATTTGTCCCTGATATGTGGCAACAAACCCTGGAAAGCCAAATCGGCTAGCTGCCGATCATCCAAAACTAGACTATAGCATTTGTTCTTGACTTCCCGCAATCTCTGTACAAAACTTTCAACCGATTCACCATTACGCTGTTTCAATCTGACCAAATCGGTAATCTTCTTCTCATGGACTCCAGAAAAGAAGTACTTGTGGAACTGCTTCTCTAGATCGGCCCAAGTAATCACTGAATTAGGAGGCAATGATATAAACCAAGTGAAAGCTGATCCAGACAAAGATGATGAAAATAGTCGAACTCTCAATTCATCCCTGTTAGCAGCTTCTCCACATTGGATGATGAACCTGTTGACATGTTCCATGGTTGATGTGTCATCCTGTCCAGAAAACTTAGTGAAATCTGGTACCTTGTACCGATTTGGAAGTGGAATCAAATCATATGCAGGAGGATACGGTGTCCGATAAGAGTAAGTGTTGACTTTGGGTTTTATCCCAAATTGGTCTCTCATTACTTCAGCAATCTTATCGGCCTAGTGAGCATCGGCATCTTACCGATGGGGTGGTTGTGGATCTGGTGCCTGCTGATATACTTCCATGTGTCGTTGAGGCGCACGATCTGCATGGAACATGGGGTTGATTGTCTGACCACCAAACTGTTGACCAAGATTCATCGGCTAGTTGTGCAACCCTTGATTCTGGAACCCGGGGTAGATCTGGCCTTGTTGAAACCCTGTAGCCTGATGATTCTATTGGGGCATTTGTGGAAAGACTTGCTGCCCAGGCCATCCACTATTAGCATTCATCGGCATAGACCCTGCCGATGTCTCGTAATTAGGCATCATCATTGAATTGACATACCCTGACTGAGTCATAAACCTCTGTTGCGTCGGCACTGAATCTGCCGATGCATTAGGCATCTGGAACATTGGAGCATGAGAATTCCCAGTGTAAGGCCTTGCAGTAGTAGTTGTAGTATACTAGGGACTCTGATTCATCCACATATTTGGAGGTGCCGATGCCATAGGAGCCCTGCCTCTCACATCAGCCGTCTGAGATACGCTAGGTGTCTTCAATGTCAACTCTGGAGGCGTACCATAACCCCACCAGTTAGGAGGAGGGACCGATCTATAGCAAGCTTGACCTGCTCATTTGAAGTCAATGGATTGGTTGTCATCGGCGTAGATTGTGCGTTAGTGACTCCTAACGTGCTTGGAGGAACAGTAGTTTCTGTGCCCGCAGCGGCTGCTGCAGCCGATGGAGCTGTGACCACCGGTGATCCTGGCTGATGATGAGAAGGGCCCACATAATTCGGTGGCAATTGTCCTTCTTTGAAATTTCTAACCATGGCATTGAAAACCGTATTGGACAGCACACCAGCTTGATTGATCAAGGCACGGTTAACAGCACCATCAACCATGTCTTGAAGTTTACTAGGATTGGCTTCAAAAGTAACCTGCCGAGGTGCCGGCTGTGCTTCTTTCTGGATCACCTCGCCACTCCTATTGATGCTGAAAGACTTCAAACATCGCTGCTTGTAGTCCTCCATGGCTTTTGCAATAGCTTTCTTTTGCTCATTTGTGAGATTGGCTTCTGTCACGGGGATGACGTTCTCCAAGTCGAACTCGGTAGTCGACATGTTGATCTTGATCTTGAATCTTGTCCCACTGGGCGTGCCAAAAGATGTGTTGATGCAAAAGTGGATCTGCAAACACAAAGGGCTAATACCCGATTTGAAACGTTAAGGCGTGCCAGCCGATTTGACCTTACTATCGGCAAAGGTGATAACTCAAATACTTTGGTCGCGACAACAGCGATGCGCCCGGATGTCACGGCCAAGAGGTATTCACACGGAACTCGAGAATATGCCGAGCTTAAGTCGACGAACTCCTAAGAACTCGTAATAAAAAGGAAAATATGATGAAGTCGTCGAAAAAAGTAGATGCTGGAATATGAGTAAAAACTTGTGTTTGATTGATTGATAGATGTCTCATTACAAGGCCCTAGGGTCTACATTTATACCCTGCTCGAAGAGCTACAATCAGACATGACTAGGACTCGAATTCCAAATTAAACAGAATCCGTATACAAAATGATTTAAATAACTAAGAAAGCACAAAACTATCCTCCCGTGACAAACTGGGACACCACCATGGACCAATCGGCAACCTTCATGTTCTCCTTCTGAGTCATCGGCAGACTCCTCATCGTAGCCATCGACAAAGGCTAACGCTGATCGTCGGCATGAACATGTCACTACTCATGGACTTAGTCACATTCAGCTGTCCCTTCATCGGCAACCACCTTCATCGGCAACTCCCCTGCAGACCAGTTACTGTTGCCCTACCTTGCCGATCTATACTCTACCAATCCTGGGTACGTGTCCAAAAATGGTGTCAACACTAGTCTTCAATCTCATTCCCTTGCTGGGCTACCAGGGAACCCCCTAGTGCCATCATCGTTCCCTTATTCCCCATATGAACTATGGTTCACTACATATACATAAAGGATGAAACATATATTAATACAGTATAAATAAAGAAGATGCAATCTCAAGCTCATGAAGAGGATGAAACTTATATTACAACAGTTTATATAATTATGTAGACATGCGGTCAAACAGGTTACACAAACAAAATAAGTACTCATATAATACACTTAAACAAAGAAATAGTTGTCCTCGGGATCGCCAACATTTGAAGCTGGTGCAATGACTCCATCATCATTGTATGTTTCATCATCGTCGTCGTCCTCTGCATCAAGAATTGTTGCTTGATCTGGTTCAGGAACACATTGGGCAATCGCAAATCTAATAGCACTTGCATGTCCACTAGAGCCTTCCACTCTTGGTCTCCTCCAACTAGACACATCCATACATTGGCGTACGTCGTCACACATGTCTTGCACACCCACTTCGAGCAAAGATATATCCATGTCACTATCATCTATTGTACTTGATTCTAGCATGGCAAACAAATTTCTAGGCTTCATTGCGATAACAGAACACCAATGAGGCTTGTCTGGTATGTCAGCGTACAAAACTAGTTCAGCTTGTGTTGCCAAAATGTAGGGGTCACCAGAATATCGATGTTGACGGTCCTTAAGTACCAAATTTAATTATCAAATAAACAAAGAAAAGGATCCAAATGCAACCAACACCCAGACTTAGGGTTTTATCTGACAGAATTCCACGAGTTTTGGTGTTTGTCTATTTCTGCAGGGGGTTATCAGGAAATATGGAGGAAAGGCCCACACGTCAGGTTTACATAGAGATATTAACGTGCCGCGCAATTTTCTATCATCTAGAAGACTCGAGAAGCCACGGGAACGAACGGGAAGCCGAGTGGGCTCGGGGACAGGGTGCCCGCCCTACTTTTTCCACCAATCACATTCTACTTTGTGGATTATGCTCCACTGACCTAAAGGATCAAGGAGAACCGTTCAATCAATGTCAGTTTGATCCAACGGCCTAGATTCACTTGAGGGGACTATATAAGCAGGCCCCCTGGCCCCTGGTGGAGGCACCCCTTGATCCCTATTCATTATTCATAGACAGAGCAAAAGCTAGGGTTTTGAGATGAGAGCTCTCCTCTCTTCTCTAAACTAGAGTAGATCTAGATAGTAGCGAGATGGAGAGCGAGGGAGGATTGGAGGAGAGGCCGGCCTGTCGGTTCTTCCTCCGGTTGTACTTCGCCATGATCAAGCACTAATCAAGCTTGCTCAAGGGATGACTCTGGTAATCTACTTCTAATTTCATTATGCAATTACTATCCATGTATGTTCTGGTTCACAACTCTTTTGAGTACTTTAATCTATAGGACGCTATAGGTGAGAGTTGTAGTTTAGGTGTAAGCCTGGTGCTTAGACCTAGATTACTTGTGGATATCCCCTGTCTAGCCGGATCGTGTGGTAGGCCACGTAGGTGACAGTTACGTTGGTCCACTGTAGTCCACCTCATGTTAGCAGGACTGGTAGGGTTTATCGGCCTATGGATAAGCATCCTTTGTGGTGTATTCTTATCACGTGGTTCGTCCCAGACATAGACATACCCCTTTGAAGTTGAGAAACCATAGTTATCCTCTCTATTCTCCTACCATCGCCCATATATTATATTGCTCTACTCTCTATTCCTATATTATCACCCATTGTTATCTTACCTTTATTATTGTTCTTATTCAATTCAACCATCTTTCCTATTTACACCTACCTATCTATCTAGGTTAAGTTAGAGCGTAGATCAGTTCTCCCGTTGGATACGATAAAACCTTTAACCGGGTAAAAGCTACAACGGTATCCGTACGCTTGCGGATTTATCTGTGTGCGTATAAATACCATAGTACACTCTAGTGCCATGATGGGGATGACAACCTAGTATTCAAGTGGTGTTAGCAAGTGTCAACAAGCATTTTTGGCGCCATTGCCGGGGAAACGGTTGCTGAGTTGACTACGAACTAGCTTAATCATTTTCTAAAAAAAATATTTCCTTTTATCCTTTGCCTCATCTCTGCTATTCTTTCTTCTTATCTAATCCTTAATTTCTGGTCTATCATGAATGCAAACATGTCTATCTATCAGTTTCATAGACCTACGGGCACACATCTCGAACCACCAAAATCTTCAAAGCCTATCATAGTATCTAGTTTTGAGATAGACCCCGAATACATAGAATTTGTTAAAAAACAACCTTTCTCAGGAGAAGGTGAGGAAAACCCATACACACACCTAAGAGAGTTTTATCGAGTCTGTGACCTCCTTCGCATAGAAGGCATGTCCGATGAGACCCTTAAATGGAAGCTCTTTCCGTTCTCTTTAACAGGAAAAGCTAGACATTGGTGCAAACTCAAAGTAGGGAGTGTTCATGGAGATTGGAAGGAGTTATATAATAGTTTTCTTTTAAAATATTTTCCAATCTCCAAAGTGGCGGAACTTCAGCATGAGATTATTTCTTTTAGACAACTGGAAGAAGAATCTCTTGGCAAATCATGGGACTGCTTTATTAACCTTACTCTCACTGGCCCAAAGCTTTCTATTCTAGGAGAAGTTCTTCTAATTCACTTTTTTGAGGGCCTTAGTAGGGAAAATAAGCAAACCTTGAATACAGCCTCTAGAGGATCCTTCTATCACCTACGTGCTATTGAAGCTAGGGATTTAATTGATTCATTGAGTGGAAAGTTTCCTAGCATTTATATCCCTGAGAAAGAGAAAGAACTAGTTCCTAGACAAGAAAAGGAAGTTTCGATACACATATCACAAACACTTCAATCCCAAACTTTAGCTATCGATCCTAAACCATCAATACCCCAAAATTCTCCAAGAGAGGAAGGAATTCTGACCTTAAATCTTTCAGATGCTGATGGTTTAGACTTCTGGTTCCATAAGAGACCTTCAAGTAGGGATAATTCAAATCCTTGCAATAATGGTTCTTTTAGAGAATGTCCTGGTTCCTGTTATGAAGAAGTCGAGGAGAGCTAAACCATATCAAGTGAAGGAGAGCTAAACCATATAGAAGATTCCATCTGCTCCCCTTCCATGTTCACAAATTCTAAATCCATCCTTGACCTTGGAGACCTCTCTTATCCCTCTCCTTTTAAGTCTCATGATGATCCTAACAATCCATCAAGACGATCAAACCATAGGAGTCATAAAGACCATGAGGATGACATGTCAAGTAATGTCATAGAAGGAAAGCTAAGCCATATAGAAAATTCTAACACCTCCCCTTTCCTGATCACAAGTTCTAAATGGCTAGGATGTGTAGAATGGATGGATAAGGAAGAAGCCTTAATGGATTCTGACTTTGGCTCAATTTCAAATGGTGAGTTCTTGAATCCCTTTGAAGATGAGATTCATCCAACTACAGAAGAGGACATAGGTGAGACCAATCCAGGAGAAACTCTGAACATTCAGATGGAGACGAAGATAACATTAATGAGCTTGGAATTTATTTCATAGCCACTTCATTTACTCCATGCTCATATGCAACATCTTCCCAATCTATTGGTCTCTCCAACATCACCACATTTGAGATCTCCATCCCCCTCTTCCTTTATATTCATAAAAACTTTAAAAGGGCGGTTGTCGATGCATATGTCTATAATAAATATTGCAGATCTCATTGAGTTGATCTTGATATAGGTCAGCGTTGGAAGGGAAACCACTTCGCCGACATAAATTGATGGTTTCCCAAGGACAAGCTTAGTGTCCTAAAATAAGCACTGATCAGATCGTAACATGAGCTTTTAATTATTTACAACATTACAATGTGTATTGAGCATATAAGGATAATTGTAAAAATATTCCTTCGGGTATTCTTGTCACTAACCTTTCCAGGATTGGAGCAAGAAGATTGGATCAACGACAAGCACAAGGTATGTCCAACCAATCATTATGCAATACTGAATTAAATTCATCCAAACTTGAATTTTGCAAAATTCAAGCTTGGGGGAGTACCTTACATAAAAACATCCTTTGTCATGTTGCTATGTTGGTTGTCCCTACCTTTGAGACATACTCAATTTGTTAAACGCTAATCATTCTATTTTCATCTCCACTTGAGTAGATCTCTATAATGCTGTCATGCTACCTTTGTCTATTCACAAGTAAGTGTTGGTTTGGAAGTACTCGACATACTTCCATTGGCATTTAAATTAAGCGTGGTGCTTAGGTTAAATAGCCTTCCTTAATCTGATTAGACATTGAGTCTAGTTTGGTTACTGAACTAAAAAACTGCTTGTGTAGACAATGGTATATTTTGTCAGACTAACCCTTGCAGAAAAACTTTCAATATCGATTTGGGAAGTCCTTAGATAAACTCACATTGGAGACAAAGAAAGAGACACATCAAGTTTAACAATTTACACAAGAAGGACGTTGCTCATAAGAGATGATCCATGGATGGTGCCACAAACACGATGCACAACCGCTAAGAAAGGAAAGCTTCCACAAGGTGATATTGTACCATCACTCTTCAAGTAAGGTAACATCTTAAGGTACTTGACTATCACTTTTATAAGCTTCTCCTTGGTTCTGGCGTTCATATGAATAAAAGAGACAAACATGTATGATTTACAACTCTAGATTAACTAACCCAATCGATTCAACATGTTTAGTCCTTCCACCTTTGTGATCCCACACTCCTAATTATATTTGCTAAAATGTTGCACACTCAATCTTTGGAAGATATATAAAAAAACATAAATATAGATAGATTATCTTTCTATTAGGTTGAGAGATCTGATCCGACAAATGTTTTAAATACTACACTCATGATCTTATTATCCATCAAATTTGTTTTGCTCACTATGCTTAATGTTAGAGAAGAACAAATACACTTTTGGTTCTGTTGGTGTTTTCCACCAACAGGGCCATGCACTTGATCTCTGCCTTGTCTCTATGAGTAGGTACACTTCGAGCAAAACATGGAGGAGTTTTACAACTCCCAGACACCACCAAGTGAAGGACCTGGATCTACGAGTGCAAACACACTGAGCAAGATACTGGCAACGCCGCACTTCGAACTACTAGGCAAACGAAGAACATGGGTGACACCGTATCAAGAGGTGTAGATGTTAAGGTCCACACCTGAATCAAACGACGCACCTGAAGAATGAACACGGTGAGAAGTCTTGTTAAGAAGACTTAAAACATTGAACCCTTGCCGAAAGGTAAAATCGGTAGTTATCCATATTTTTCCTTTCTGCATTCCCTTTTCCCTTAAATTATTTACTTTCCTTAAATGGCTTGTTAGTTAATCATGCTATCTTGAAAAGAAAAAAAAAATGTTAAAAATTGTAAGCTCCATGTGAGTATGCTCGTAGCATAAAACCCATAAGTACATTCACTGTGGTGGCGTAAAAATAAAACAAATATATTCCTGTCCTATAGAAATGAAAATATAAAAATAAAATTATGATCCTACCAAAGAGAGTAATATTTATTAGAGGAAGCTCAACATGATAAAGGCAAAGAGATTTTATGCTAACACTTAATCAGTTTCACAAAGCTTTGTTGTCTATTTGAGCTCCACAGAATTCAAGGGTCAAAGAAGAATGGCAGACCGAGGACATCCTAATCGCAGTTAGGGTGCTGCCGACATTCAAATACACCTCCACCACCTGCTAGCTACATCAGAAGAAATTACGTCAAAATCCAGCTTGGGGGAGAGCACCCCCATTTATCCAGCTAAGTGTTTCTACTCGCGTTTATACTTTACACAAATAATAAAAAGATGCATAATCATAAAAAACCATATAAAGATTTTATGCTTATATATATATATCTTTTCTTAGTTTGCTAAATAAATAAATAAATATATAAAGTTTGCTATGAACCCTCATAATAAGCTCTCACATGGAAATGATGAATAGTTGCTCTGCCATGACTAGTTCTCAAAATTGAATTCTCTCTCAAGTTTAGGCATGACTGTTATGAATTAAGATTTGCTCTAAGCCTAAACTTGTGGGAAGAGTACTTCATCTAAAGTCTAAGTTGTTAACATATATGATATGGGAAGGTTGAGCTGCTGTTTATCTGTTCCTAGAGATGCTAGAATTCTAGAGAATTTTATCTTTGAAAATCTTTAAAATGTTGCATGATGAGTTCCTGTATGATGAAAGTTTAAAATCGTACCACATCCATATGTACATGCTTATTAGACTATGAACCATACATTTACTTTTTACTACTTATGAGCATTGAGCGTGGTCAAGCTGTGTAGACCCTTAGGAACTTGTCATGCGGTTAAAATCAAGATTCACTTGCACATTCACTCATACATGCTACTTCTACTCCGGAAGTACGCATCCACATACATCCACTCCTTTCCTTCTCCAGATTCACGCAAAATTATTCTACTCCTATCCAGGAGAGAATAACCAAAAACATTCTCCTATCCCTGTTATTCCCAATGAAATAAATGCTCGAGATATTTTGGTTACTACCACTTGCTACATTATTCCAGGAGGGTGAGTGCTCTGAAAAAAAGTGAAAACGAGGAATTAAAAAGGGGCAAGTGCCCGGAACCTCGAAAAAAAGAAAAAGTGAGACGAGAGGTAAAAATGGACAAGTATCCGACAGTAGATTTAGGGGTACAAGATACCCACCTGAGAGGAATGAAAAAAAATAAAAATATAGAGCATCCCATTGTCCACAAAAAGTTTCAAAAGTGCAAGAAAGGTATGTATCCCTTCAAAAGAGCAAAAGTAGAATTAGACTTTGACCATTGTTTTCACCATCATCACCATACACCATTCATTCGCCACACATGCACATCTTGATTTGACTTATTGACTTGTTTCTCTGGATCCATGGTTTGACTATGCAATAAATGTCTTGTAAGTATGTATGCTTTATCTCCCACCTATGAGCTCCAGATATCGAAACCTTATTAGAGTAGGGTGAGACAGAAGGCAATGTCACTATGCCTCATACAAAAATACCATATACTTTGAGAGAAGGCATACACCATTACTGCCTTGGTAAGGATCCAGAAATACCACAAAAGAGAGACTACAGAGAGTCATACAAGGAATCTCTGAGTTTTATTTGAAAATCTGCAAAAACTCCAGAGCTATAGTTGATCAAGAACAAGTGACATGGCGCTTGACTTGACCGTTCTATCCTTTAATTACTCAAGACACGTATGACGATTGCAAGCCCCATGGTGAAAGGTAAAATGAGTAAGTTTTAAGTCTTAACAGTTTACTCTAACTCAGAGATGAGATCTTGTTTGAACGCATGTGTACCTTTAAGGCATGAAACCACTGCAGAAACTCTTAAGTCCATCCTTGCTTAGGGACGAGCAAGAGGTAAGCTTGGGGGAGTTGTTGACGGTCCTTAAGTACCAAATTTAATTATCGAATAAACAAAGAAAAGGATCCAAATGCAACCAACACCCAGACATAGGGTTTTATCTGACAAAATTCCACGAGTTTTGGTGTTTGTCTATTTCTGCAGGGGGTTATCAGGAAATATGGAGGAAAGGCCCACACGTCAGGTTTACATAGAGATATTAACGTGCCGCCCAATTTTCTATCATCTTGAAGACTCCAGAAGCCATGGGAACGAACGGGAAGCCGAGCAGGCTCGGGGACAGGGCGCCCGCCATACTTTTTCCACCAATCACGTTCTACTTTGCAGATTATGCTCCACCGACCTAAAGGATCAAGGAGAACCGTTCAATCAATTTCGGTTTGATCTTAAGACCTAGATTCACTTGAGGGGACTATATAAGCAGGCCCCCTGGCCCCTAGAGGAGGCACCCCTTGATCCCTATTCATTATTCATAGACAGAGCAAATGCTAGGGTTTGGAGATGAGAGCTCTCCTCTCTTCTCTAAACTAGAGTAGATCTAGATAGTAGCGAGATGGAGAGCGAGGGAGGATTGGAGGAGAGGACGGCCTGTCGGTTCTTCCTCCGGTTGTACTTCGCCATGATCAAGCTCTAATCAAGCTTGCTCATGGGATGACTCTGGTAATCTACTTCTAATTTCATTATGCAATTATTATCCATGTATGTTCTGGTTCACAACTCTTTTGAGTACTTTAATCGATAAGACGCTATAGGTGAGAGTTGTAGTATAGGTGTAAGTGTGGTGCTTAGACCTAGATTACTTGTGGATATCCCCCGTCTAGCCGGATCGTGTGGTAGGCCGCGTAGGTGACAGTTACGTTGGTCCACTGTAGTCCACCTCCTGTTAGCAGGACTTTTAGGGTTTATCGGCCTATAGATAAGCATCCTTTGTGGTGTATTCTTATCGCGTGGTTCGTCCCAAACATAGACATACCCCTTTGAAGTAGAGAAACCATAGTTATCCTCTCTATTCTCCTACCATCGCCCATATATTATATTGCTCTACTCTCTATTCCCATATTATCACCCATTGTTATCTTACCTGTAATATTGTTCTTATTCAATTCAACCATCTTTCCTATTTACACCTACCTATCTATCTAGGTTAAGTTAGAGCGTAGATCAGTTCTCCCGTTTCCCTGTGGGTACGATAAAACCTTTAACCGGGTAAAAGCTACAACGGTATCCGTGCGCTTACGGATTTATCTGTGTGCGTATAAATACAATAGTACACTCTAGTGCCATGCTGGGGATGACAACCTAGTATTCAAGTGGTGTTAGCAAGTGTCAACAATCGATACCGACTTCTATCGATGTCGACAATCCCATACTTATCCTTCTTAAATCCTTTTCCTTTGCTCGTAGTTGCAGCTGGTACATCGTACCAGTCACACTCAAACAAAATAACTTCTTTTCCCATCTCGAACTCAAGAGCAATTATTTTTTTAACCACTCCGTACCATGTCATATTACCGGTGCTACCATCACCCTTCACACAAATTCCACTATTACTTGTGCTGAGCCTTTTCTCTGTAGAAGCTGTTCGGAACAAGAAACCATTGATAAAGCATCTATTGAACACACGGGCTCGAGGATCCGGTCCTTTAGCAAGTGCCTGTAATAAGATGTTACTAATTTCGCCTTCCTTAATTTGCCTGGTGATCTGCAACACACAGTGCAAGAACAACACATTTCCTGAAACTATAAAATTAAAATAGTTATTTGACCACTCACTTTGTCCTTAAACCAGTGTACAAATTGTTCCTTGTGTCGTTTATCAAGGTTTCTAGTGCTACCATATTTCCTGAGTTCCTCCAAATGTTCGCTGGTGCATTGTAATACATATTCAAATATGTGTTTAGTAAAATACTTATTTAACTCTTGCCATACTGATGTAACATAAAATATGAGTGAAAGGATCAAGATGCCCAAGAGGGGGGGTGAATTGGGCTTCTCTAAAAATTTAAGCAACCTATAAGCTCCAATTCAACCCCTTGTGCCTAGTGTGACTTAGAGAGCTACCGGATAAAAGTTTTGCAACCTAGTTCCAATCCTATTCTAGCATGGCAATTCTAAGAATGTAAAAGCACAAAGTAAATGCTAGAAAGTAAAGGAGTAGTGGAAGAAAATGCTCGGCGATGTTTTGCCGAGGTATCAGAGAGTCGCCACTCTCCACTAGTCCTCGTTGGAGCACCCGCGCAAGGGTCTTGCTCCCCCTTGGTCCGCGCAAGGACCAAGTGCTCTCTACGGGCTGATTCTTCGACACTCCGTCGCGGTGAATCGCCCAAAACCGCTCACAAGCTTGACACGAGCCACCCACAAGAACTCCGGGTGATCTTCGTGCCTCCAATCACCACCGAACCGTCTAGGTGATGGCGATCACCAAGAGTAACAAGCAAAGAACTCTCACTTGACCCAAACAAGGCACTAGATAGTGGTGGATGCACACTTGACTCTTGGAACTCACTAGAGGAGGATTCTCTCAAGAAATCACTCAAAACTCAATCCTCTCTAGGCTCTTTGCAACTCTCTTGCTCCACAACAAGTTTCTCTGAAGTTCAAATGGGCAAGAGAGATCTCATGGACGAGGTGGAGGAGTATAAATACTATCCACGAAGTCCAAAGGTCGGCCAACCGTTTTCCACTGAAAACGGGGTCACCGGACGCACATTATGTTGCACCGGACGCACTGCACCGAGCGTCCGGTGCTTCATAACGGCTACCTGCTCTTTTCTGTGACAGGTCACCGGACGCTAACTCTCAGCGTCCGGTGCACCGTCCGGTGCTCGGGGAAACTTTATATGCTCCCTGCGCATGGGACCGGACGCTACCCGGTGCGTCCGGTGCTAGCGTCCGGTGCTCAGGGGAACTTTGCAAGCTCCCTGGGTAAGGGACCGGACGCTACCCGGTGCGTCCGGTGCTAGCGTCCGGTGCCTAACCCTAAGCACGGCACTATTCTAACGGCTAAGGACCTCACCGGACGCACTCACAGAGCGTCCGGTGCAGCGTCCGGTGCCCCTTTGGGCACCCAAACTTCGTCGAAACGAAAACGCTCCAAAACGAAGTTGGTTCCTCTCGATCTAAGGACTATCTCTGAGCTGCCTAGTGCTAGGTTTACCAAGTGTGCGCCACACCTAAACCTAGAGCCTTGCCTAAGTCAAGCTACTAGATCAAAGCCCCTCTTAATAGTACGGTCAAAGGAAAACAAAGTCCTAAACTACTCTAAGTGCCCTTCTTCACCATATGGCACTTAGACCTAGTCTAGTCTTGACGATGTCCATCCATCCTTTGAAAACCGAAAACGATTTCCACTATTAAGTAGGCATGTACGTCCCTGTCCATCGAGTACCTATATACCATGACCTTACCTATGACTTTGCCTCTGCAAAACACACGTTAGTCATAGTAATCAATAATGTCATTAATCACCGAAACCACTAGGGGCCTAGATGCTCTTTCAATCTCCCCCTTTTTGGTGATTGATGACAACCTCTAATTATGAAAAGAGTTGAGGTTTTTAAAGTGACTTGGTTTCAATAAGCATATTACAATAAGAGCAAAGGGATTAGTAAAGCTTATATCAACCAAGTTCAATACCCTGCATCCAAATATGTGAGTGATATACGATAGGATATAAACACTAGGCTCACAAGTACATCGGAGTAGAAACGCGGAAGCAAAAGGTAATAGAGCCAAACACATGACATTAAGATATCACAAAAACCACAAGTCATGTCTCACAACCATAGTATCTCACACAAGTGCAATGCATGAAAGTAAACGTGATGCATGATAAAGTAGCACACAAAGCACACATCGAAAGTATCTCAAAAGAATAAACTCCCTCTCTAGCTCTCAAAAAAAAATAAACTCCCTCTGTAGCTCCCCCTAACTCCCTAACTCTCTCAAACGCACTCTCTCCCCCTTTGGCATCAAGCGCATCTGAAGCTGCAGGTGCTGGAGAAGCGGTCCGGGTCTGCTCTGGCGCTGTCACAGGCTATGCTGGCTGCTCAAGTCCGGCTGACAAAGCTGGCACGGACTCGGTCGCTGTAGCTGTCGTCTCTGGAACGGTAGTAGACGGTGCAAGCTGCTCGGACGACGCTACGGACGACGACAGAAGCTCTGTAGTGGTAACTGGCGCCGTAAAGACTGCAGGAGCCTGCAGAGGAGGAGGCGTAGGGTCACCAGTCAGAGCACTGTAGGTGAAGCTGAGGTGCGGATCTGTCTGCGAGTCCCAGACAAGCTGTGACGCTGAAGCTGACTGAGGGGTGAAGCCTGAGCGGAGAGGGGTAAACTGCGGTACCTGCTCAAAGCCTGAAGAGATAGCACCCTGAGAGACCTGGTGCTGTGGCGTCGAAAACGGCTGACTCTGAGCTGGTAGCTGGAGCGGCTGCTGTGAAGGGCTCTGAGTCTGGGGCGCAGGAGTAGGGGGCCTGACGGACGACGTGCCTGGGAGCTGTATCTGCGGTAGCTGAATCCCGGAGGTGGCCATGAGAGCGGCCATCATCTGCTGGGCCTGGAAAGCAAGCTGCTGCTTCTGAAAGGTGAGAAGTTGACGCTGGAGCTCATCCTGCCTGGCCTGCATGGCTGCATTGATGGCAGCGTGATCCCTGTCGCGCCTCGCCTGCTCTTCAGCTGCACGGCGCTGGTCTGCCCTCATACCCTCTATTATAGCAAGCAGAGCGGGGTCGGAAGCACTCGAAGAACCGCCTGCCTCATGGTCGTGAGCTCTGGGAGGAAGATCAGTCACTGGCGGCTGATAGTCGTCGTCTGAACTGTCTGAGGCGAAGTCAAACTCGCCCTCTGCCTCTGCATCTGCAAACACGCCAATAGCTATATCCTGCTGCTCCTCTGTCTCTGCAACTGCCGCTGTACTGCGGGTGCCGCTAGGAGAAGGTGGGGGCACCGGTCCACGTGGAGCACGAGGAGGAGGTGCACCGCGAAGGTCGTGGTGCGCTCTCAACATCTGCCGAGGGTCGTAGTGGGGGAAGACGGTGTCCGACTCTGTCAACTCCCTCTGCAAGAGAGCTGGCAGGGGCAGTGGCCTAGCACGAAGTATAAGGAGGGTGATCCAATGTGCGTAGGGCAACTGACGCCGGCCCCTGAAGCTCTCTAAGATGGTGTCCTCTATCTTTGAGACAATCAGATCCCACAAGTCAAACTCTGTCTGGGAGATGAGGTGAGCGACTAACCACTGCTGGATGTGAGTGAAACCGTCTCTGTAGCCTGTCCTGGGGAGAAGGGTCTTCCTCAACACAAAGTCAAGGATCCTGGCTGGGCGTGTCAAGTCTCCTACTATCCTGCTGGAGCCCTCCCCAAAAGGTGCACGGAAGGATGGAGCCACGAAGTCAACCGGTGGTATCTCGCCACCATGAGGACGACGAGGGGATCCACGTTCCCGTAGCACAGCTGGTGAATCCTGGTGGGAGAGGCTCGCAGTCCAAGCACCTGTCTAGGCAACTGTGCGGTCACTCTGTAGTCGGTCCCTGCCAGTGCGTAGTGGATATAGCTGTGATCTGGAGAAATCCACACTGACGCATAGAACTCTCTGACCCACTGCTCACAATAAGTACCGGGGAGCGCTAGCAGCTCTGGGAGTCCGTGGAGGTAAGTGAAATACTGACGAATATCTGCCCCGACCACGTTCCCGAGTATCTCTAGGTCAATCACCCTGTGCTCCCTGAACTGAGACTGAGAGCGAACCAATGCCTCGTGAATGTCCTCCTGGACGACGGTGTAGAAGCGGGCACCGGCTCTGGGATCCCTGGCAGCTGGAAACCAAGTCGGAAACGGAACGAACCGCAGCTGCTGGATCTCTCGTGCTGACACAAGAGTGAGATCCCTGTGGATCCTGACTGGCCTCTGGCGGGAAGCTGGAGTGCCTCTAGCCGGAGTGGCACGAGCTGTGGAGGTGGACTGTCCCTGCGAACCAGTCTGGGGAGGGGGCTGAGTACGAGCACGAGTCGACCTCTGCAGTGGCTGCACCTGCTCCTGTCCCTCTGCTGGACCCTATGCCTGGGTCTCTGTCTCAGTGTCCGGACCCTCCTGAGCCGGATCCCTAACCACGAGCCTAACTCTCTGTCCTCCAATCGTCACGGTGCCTGGAGGGGATCCATGGAATGCCTCTGCCTCAAGAACTGCACGCTGCTGTCGTGGCGTAAGATCACCACCAATCCTCAAAGCACCTGCTCGACCACCTCTCTCTACGGCCTCTTCTGCTGCTGCCACTGCCTCTGCGACCTCTGCATCTTTGTCACTGGCCTTGCGCTTCTTGGTGGCCAGCTTCTTGCCTTTGCCTTTCTCTGCCGCTGAGAAGCGACAGGGAGGATCACCTCCACCATCACCACCTGAGGCACCTCCAGTGCCGGCTGTCGGACCGCTAACATTCTTGGTTCGAGCCATAGCAAGTCAAGCGTCCGACGAACAACTGACTGGCAATGGGGAACAATGCACTGCAGAGAATTTGACAAGATAAGATCTATATAAGCAATCATATCGACTAGAGATGAGAAAAACCTATGGATCACAAGAATAGATAAGATACGGACTCGAACGGCTTACGATCCACGGACGAGACGCGTTCCGGAAGAAATCTTTTGATCGACAACCGCGGGAAAACTCAAGACTTCTCCTCAAGGTGCTGCAAAGACAGGACAACCGAGATTGGAAACAAAACCTAAAGCGAGAGCCTTTGAAACACAATATCAAGCACTCTAAGGCCAAGGTCCAAACTTCTTACCCAAACCCTAAGAACTCGCAGAAAGGAGATCTCTGGCGAGGAGAGGGAAGGGAGAGGAGCTTGGAGTCGATTTGACACGAGAGATGGCCGAGGATGCCACGGATCAGCCGAGGTTCGACGTCGGCGGCGGTGCTAGGGCAAGGGGGGAAGGGCGCGGCTCGGCGAGATTGAAGAAAGAGGAAAAGAAACCAGCCGTGCGAAGCCCTGGGCGCGGGCTTTATGCGCCCGCCGCGGGGTCACCGGACGCACTTAAAGTGGCACCGGACGCGTCCGGTGACCACCGGACTCATGCGCAGAGAGGTCTGCAGTTCGGCATTGCACCGGACGATGGGCACCGGACGCTGGCTTTAGCGTCCGGTGCTTCAGGTCACGCCAGGTGAGCACCGGACGCACCACACCGGACGCTACAGGGATACTGTTCCTGCGTCCGGTGAGTGCAGTCTGGCACATTCACCGCACCGGACGCTCAGAGGCAGCGTCCGGTGCATCGTCCGGTGCTCCTCTGAGCACTTTTCCAACTAAGCACCACGTCCGATTTTGACCCAACCAAGTTCCATCTTCAAAAGCACTCAAATAACCACCAAATGGAACTGGTATGAGTGACATCTCTCAAACCCTCAAATTTTCACAAATATTTAGCCATAGGCTTAGTAGTTTTTATGAAGGTAGTTCGAGAAAATCACCAAGGAGCATCGTATGGCCATAAAGCTAGGGGTTTGAATCATAATGAGCTTTGAATGCTCCCCCTATCTATGGACGAACACAGTGGATGCTCAACGAATAACCGAAAAGAAACGATCAACTAACAAGCATGCACATGATGTGAGTTGTAATGCAATACTTGAGAGAAAACTAATGCTTGTCAAGTTTGATCCAAGGTTAAGCTTTTTCACACACACAAGGGGGTTATCTTAACCATGTTAGACAAGCCCTACATGCAAGTTATATTTTTAGTTTTAATATGCATGATATGCAAAGCAAAAGTTATTTACAAGATTCAACACACAACTTTTATCTTTTAGTGAAGTTGGATGGGTCAAGCACATTAAGTTCATTTCTCAACATACAAAACCTAGCTTCATCTAGGGCTTTTGTGAAGATATTCGCCAATTGATTTTCCGTTCCCACATTCTCTAGGGATATGTCACCTTTAGCAACGTGATCCCTAAGGAAGTGGTGGCGGATGTCAATATGTTTTGTGCGGGTGTGTTGAACCGGGTTGTTTGCAAGTTTTACGGCACTTTCGTTGTCACACAACAAAGGTACTTTGTCTAGTACTACTCCATAGTCTAGCAAAGTTTGTTTCATGTTGAGTATTTGTGCACAACAAGCACCGGCGGCTATGTATTCCGCCTCGGCCGTTGACAAAGCAACACTATTTTGTTTCTTTGACATCCAAGAGACAAGAGATCTACCTAGGAAATGACACCCTCCGGATGTGCTTTTTCTATCAATCCGGCACCCGGCATAATCCGAATTGGAATAGCCTACAAGTTGGAATCTTGCACCTTTGGGATACCACAAGCCTAGGCAAGGTGTGTATTTTAGATACCTAAGAATTCTCTTGACGGCAATCAAGTGAGATTCCATAGGCATTGCTTGATATCTTGCACACATACACACACTAAACATTATATCGGGCCTAGATGCGGTGAGGTAGAGTAGACTTCCTATCATGGAGCGATAGAGAGTCTTGTCAATAGGGTTACCTCCCTCATCCAAGTCGAGATGCCCATTTGATGCCATGGGAGTCTTGATTGGCTTGCAATCCATCATCTTGAACCTCTTGAGAAAATCTTGAGTGTACTTCTTTTGAGAGATGAAAACCCCTTCCTTCATTTGCTTGACTTGAAATCCAAGGAAGAAGGATAGCTCGCCAATCATAGACATCTCAAACTCCTTGGACATCAAATCACCAAATTCCTTGCAAAAATCTTCATTAGTAGAGCCAAAAATAATATCATCAACATAAACTTGGCAAATGAAGATTTCCCCATTTATTTTCTTGGTGAAGAGTGTTGTGTCAACTTTCCCAATCCTAAAGCCCTTCTCAATGAGGAAGTTCCTAAGCCTCTCATACCAAGCTCTAGGAGTTTGCTTGAGACCATAGAGAGCCTTGGACAACTGGTAGACATGCTTGGGGTACCTAGGGTCTTCAAAACCGGGGGGTTGCTCAACATAGACAAGCTCATTAATATAACCATTTAAAAAGGCACTTTTCACATCCATTTGAAATAACTTGATGTTATGACTAGATGCATATGCAAGTAGGATACGGATTGCTTCAAGTCTTGCCACCGGTGCAAAGGTTTCACCGAAGTCAAGACCTTCCACTTGTGAAAATCCTTTTGCCACAAGTCTTGCCTTGTTGCGCACCACTTTGCCTTGATCATCCTTCTTGTTCCGGAAGACCCACTTTGTTCCAATCACTCTTGCATCTTTGGGTCGCTCTTCAAGTGTCCATACTTGGTTGCAAGAGAAGTTGTTCAACTCCTCTTGCATGGCCATGATCCACTCCGTATCACGAAGAGCTTCCTCTATAGTCTTTGGTTCATCTTCAAGAGACACAAAAGCGTGATGTTCAATAAATAAAGCATGTCTAGAACGAGTAGTTACACCACGTGATGGACTCCCGATGATGAGATCTTGAGAGGGATCTTGGAGGAGATGTGATGTTCTTCTTGGTGCCACTTGAGGGGTTGGTTGGGGAGCATCAACATCTTGTGCTTGTGCCACCGCTTGCTCATGAGTGACTTGAGTGTCTTCATGAGCATCTCTCACATCCTTGTCTTCATCTTGTTGACCTTGTGAGGTGGATGGTGGCTCAATGACCTGCACATCATCATCATCTTCTTTAGGCTTGATGTCTCCCACCGGCATGTTCTTCATGGCATCCCTCAATGGTTCCCCACCTACATCATCAAGATTATCACTTGCTCCTTGGGAGCCATTAGTTTCATCAAATTCAACATCAAATGTTTCTTCAACCATGTTTGTGGCATGGTTAAAGACCCTATATGCTTTGGATTTTGATGAATACCCAACCAAGTAGCCCATGTCACATCTTCTTTGAAACTTTCCCAAGTGTTGGCGCTTCTTGTAGATGTAGCACTTGCATCCAAACACTCTAAAGAATGAGACACCGGGCTTCTTCCCATTGAGCAACTCATATGGTGTCTTCTCTAGGAACTTGTGTGGAAAGAGCCAGTTTGAAGCATAGCATGCCGTGTTGATTGCCTCGGCCCACATCTTCTCCGAAGTGTTGTACTCATCTAGCATTGTTCTTGCCAAGGTGATCAATGTCCGGTTCTTTCTTTCTACAACCCCATTTTGTTGTGGTGTGTATGTTGAGGAGAACTCATGCTTGATTCCCACTTCATCACAATATTCTTCAATGTTGGTGTTATCAAACTCTTTGCCATTGTCACTTCTTATTTTCTTGATCTTCACATCAAATTGATTTTGGGCATTCTTTGCAAACTTCTTGAATATTGATGCAACTTCGGCCTTGTCTTGCAAGAAGAATGTCCAAGTGTACCGGGAGAAATCATCAACTATGACCAAGCAATATTTGTTGCCTCCAAGACTAGCATATGTGGTTGGTCCAAACAAATCCATGTGAAGTAGCTCAAGCACTCTTGAAGTAGAGAGATAGGCTTTGGTTGGATGAGTGTTTGCAACTTGTTTGCCCGCTTGACATGCACTACAAAGTTTATCCTTTTCAAATGTCACATCCTTCAAACCTCTAATCAATTCTTTCTTCATCAACTTCTTGGGTGTGCCCATTCCAACATGTGCTAACATTCTATGCCACAACCACCCAAGTGAAGTCTTGGTGAATAAGCAAGTCTTGACATTAACTTCATTTGATGAGAAGTCAACCACATATAAGTTGTTGTGCCGGAAGCCTTTGAATATCACTTCATTGTCATCTTCCTTGGTCACAATTACTTCCTTCTTCTTGAATAGGCATTCAAATCCAAGGTCACATAATTGTCCAACCGAGAGCAAATTGAAACTCAAAGATTGCACATAGAGCACATTGGTGATGGAGTTGTCATTTGATATAGCAACCTTTCCTAGTCCCTTGACTTTCCCTTTTGAATTGTCACCAAATGTGATCTTCTCTTGGTTGTCAACATCTTCATCAAGAGAGGTGAACATCCGGGGATCTCCGGTCATATGTTGAGTGCAACCACTATCAATTACCCAATGTGATCCACCGGTCTTGTAGTTCACCTACACACAAGAGATCAAGCTTGAGATTTAGGGACCCACATTTGCTTAGGGCCCTTGATCTTCTCTACTAGTTGCTTTAGCACCCAAATCTTCTTTGGCCTTTGCTTGTTTGGTGGCCCCATGAAGCTAACCTTGACCTTGCCACACTTGTCTTTCCTTACAATGTAATGAGCATTGAAGGCAAATGGTCTTGCATGCTTGGGCAAGGGTGGTGGTTGTAACGTCCCGCCTCCACGAGGCCGGGCCCGCTTACATCTGGCAGCTTTTCTAGGACATAGTCAGCCCCCACAGACCAACACTAGTCTTTTCTGCACACTTTGTCCTCACTCGTGCGCACCCGGGAACTACTTCCCGGTCGGTCACCCATCCCTAAATTGCTCTAGGCCAAGCACACTTAACTTTAGAGTTCTTTCGAAATAGGCTCCCGGAAAAGAAGTTGCAACTTGTTGGTATGAGTCTCCTATTAATCCTATTAAGCCCTGGGCCGGGTGTTACATCCTCACCCCCTTAAGAGATCGACGTCCTCGTCGATCAACCCCAAGCCAGGAACGTCCCCTCTTGGCCACGTCCGTGAATCCAGTGCCAGCGCATGTGCCATGCTGTGTGACCACTCGGGTCCACACCAGCCATGCACACCATGCCTGCGCAACTGCGACACACGCGCCCGTGAAACCGCGAGGGTCGGCTCTGATACCAATCTATAACGTCCCGCCTCCACGAGGCCGGGCCCGCTTACATCTGGCAGCTTTTCCTATTAATCCTATTAAGCCCTGGGCCGGGTGTTACATCCTCACCCCCTTAAGAGATCGACGTCCTCGTCGATCAACCCCAAGCCAGGAACGTCCCCTCTTGGCCACGTCCGTGCATCCAGTGCCAGCGCATGTGCCATGCTGTGTGACCACTCGGGTCCACACCAGCCATGCACACCATGCCTGCGCAACTGCGACACACGCGCCCGTGAAACCGCGAGGGTCGGCTCTGATACCATTCTATAACGTCCCGCCTCCACGAGGCCGGGCCCGCTTACATCTGGCAGCTTTTCTAGGACATAGTCAGCCCCCACAGACCAACACTAGTCTTTTCTGCACACTTTGTCCTGACTCGTGCGCACCCGAGAACTACTTCCCGGTCGGTCACCCATCCCTAAATTGCTCTAGGCCAAGCACGCTTAACTTTAGAGTTCTTTCGAAATAGGCTCCCGGAAAAGAAGTGCAACTGT
>NC_012875.2:29557313-29577548 GCF_000003195.3 Sorghum bicolor
ATATATATATTTATATATATAAATTACGGATTCTTTACTGCGAACGTATATGAGTGCATGTCTCTGTTTCTTTGGCTTTTTCTGTGTGTTTGTCTGTGTGTGTGTCTGTGTCTGTATATATATATATATATATATATATATATATATATATATATATATATATATATATATATATATATATATATATATATATATATATATATATATATATATATATATATATATATATATATATATATATATATATATATATATATATATATATATATATATATATATATATATATATATATATATATATATATATATATATATATATATATATTATCAAATCTGACTACATCACAGCACAAACATCAAATTCAAGTTCCATCATCAAATTTACAAATTCAAAACTTCTATCATAACAAGTTTCACAAGTTTGTCAAATCCAAAAATTACACTCTTTCTACAGATCTAAAATCCATAAAAAAAATCTAATATACTAGCTAGCTAGAACTGCAATCAAAATCCATCATCGAAGAGCAAGAAATAAGATCCTTGCCTTACAAGCTTAGGCTTGTAGAAGATCAATGGTGTCCTCGTCCTACATCTGCCTCAGCTCTAGCAACAACAGAATTTTGGCTTCCTGTGTTCAGAGGCGCAAAGAAATGAGAACTCAACAGAAGATCTCCAGCGACCAAATCAAAACTTATCTCTTAAAAATCAAAACTAGATTGCAAGAAGGATATATATTGTTCAGAACAAGAACCAAGTACAAGTGCATTCTAATTAATTTTAGTATAAGGCAATTAGCAAAATATAAATAGTGAGAGGAAGCAATTAATAGAAAACTAATTTACTACTTGTGAATCCAGTAAGTATACCTCAAAGAAATATATGTCAAAAAATAGCAAGCACACATGAAGTGGTGAAATACCTGATGATAGGCGTTGGATTGTTGTTAGACCTCTACGACATGGATATATATCCAGTACTACCTGCCAAATGATAGCATAAGGATTGTGCCATTTATTTTATTATCTAAATGTTAGGAACACTATCAAGTTACAAATCATATTGTGACATCTTCCTACATTTGCAGTAGTCATACTAATTCTATGCCTAAAAAACAATGCTACCCAGTACGGATATACAATTTTAGTAGAAAACTAACAAATAGATGATGACAAAGGTGCAGCTTAAACCTTTTCCTTTTACTGGAGAAATTAAATGACTAATCATGCATTGCCAACACAACTTTGAAACTAGGACTGATAAAGTCCAACCTATCCAGCCTAATAAGACATTGCTCCGATCTGCCTCCACTACCACAATGTAAGGTCGTGCTAGACACTTCCACCTACTGTGAAGTAACAGGTTCATGATGAAGAGTTTCTAAAATGCAATCCAATATTATTTCTTCAACCATATCAAAACCACTCAGAGTCATCAATAGATGCAAGAAGCACAGCCATAAGGTGCAACTCACTTGTGGAAACCATCTATGACTTTGGTGTTAATCTGCAGCACAATGAACTTGCTGCTAAATCCTGACTCCCTCTACAGGTACTCAGGGTGATAGCCATAGCGATCACAAAGACACCACCACATAAGCTCAGCTCAGAATTGGCATAGACTTGTGCAACAGGTCCTTATTTCCTTTAACTGCATAGTGAAAGAGACAAAATGAGACTAGAGAAATCAAACATATTTTTTGATAACATCCCAAATCCAATACTAAATGCAAACTGTGTGTGAGCTTGTTAAGTCACAGCCATGAGGCTAAATAGGTAGCAAACAAGACCTTCGACAGGGCATAGAAAACCAATAGCTCTCAGGCACAACAATTTTGTAAATTTGAGAAAATACTGCTACTCATATACTGAACCAATAACCCACAATTCATCCAAATTTGGTTTTTCCCTGCAGTGTCCCAATCCCTTTGGTTTTTCCACCCAAATAAATTTCTTTATCCCTTTTGGTTTTTTGGCAAAGTTGTTTTCACTCTTGTGGCCTGCAGTAGCAAAGGCAATAATAAGCACCATGTTTGGACATATAATGATGTCATATACATACATAAAATAGCTACATGAGGTAATTTGAATAACTAAAAGAATATTTCATTCCAACATTATTATTATCTATAACCAGGTAAAAAACTCTGATATAATGATAACTTGCATCACAGGAGCATAGAAAAATATAGAGTTAATAGTACTTGTCAGAGGGAAAAATAACTTCCTGAGTAACAATGGATTCAGTGTTATGATAGCATCTGTAAGAAAATATATTAAAAAACAATGTATTTCCATTGATTAACTCTCCGTCTCTATGGCATCCATAAATTAAACTGAAAAATAAAGGGATCTAGAAAAAGATGTCATGTGTATGAAGAAATCCAATCTACATGCTATTGGTCAAGGATCCTTCCATGTCATCTTTATACGTATTGGAGCAATTAGTAGTACTAGGTAACTGGTGGCACCTAGACTCTTATGTGATAGCAAAGAGAATCTCACAATCAGTTGTTGCTTTATGCGGGGGGAACGAAAATGATCTAAGACTGAATTAAAAAACAAAACAAGGCGGAGGGAAAACTTGACCTGAACAATGCTCTGCATCTGCATCTGGGCAGGCAGCGTGGATCTGCTCTGCCTCTGCATCGGATCTGCTCTGCCTCTGCATCCTGGCCGCGGCGCTGGCTGCTGCTCCGTGTGGCCTATCGCCAACCGGCCGAACCTGCAACCACTGAGGTTACCGGCACCTGCGCCATGCCTCTACGAGCTCGTTGGGCAGCCGCGGTCGAGTGCAAGGTCATGCCGCCGGAGGGGGCGCCCTTGCCGTCGCAGGTGCGCGCCGCTAGGGCCTCGTCTCGTACCTATCTGCGCCGCCAGAGGAGGGGAGCAGGAGTAGGGAGGACTGCGTTTGGGAGAAAAGAGAAAGTGAGGACCTAGGGTTTTGACTGTCGAAGGAGAAGATGAGAGCATGGGTTTTATTCAGCATTTCGTGAATCTCAGCCGTTCAAAGTCGATCCAATAGTGAAAAGCAGATATGCTTCGATGTGAGTTGAAACAAGCCGAATCGCCCATGGGCTAAATACAGTGCTTTTTTCCAAATATAAAATTATTTGTCAAAAAAATAAAGATTTTCTATATACTTAAAGTTCAAAATATAATTATATAAAAATTTTAAGATATTCCATGTATTTTTATATATATATATAATAATTTTTAACTATTCCATGTTTTTATGAAGATTCAAAACTGAATGTTTTTAGAATAAAAAAAAATAGATTTATGTAAATTTAAAAATTCAAATTCAAATATGTAATAATTTTTAATTATTTCAAAAAAATATATGATTAATCTATATATATATATGCAAAGTTTATTCTTTAGTTCCTCGTTTGACCAAGTCAAATCTTGGATTTTTTTAGAAAAGACACTTTGACCGGAACCTAGATGGTCTCAGCTATAAAAGTCACGAATACAAAGTTTTTCTGGCTCATCAAGATACACATTTGGTGTAATGGTCAACTTTTCATCTGTGAGAGTTTGGACCACTCAAATTTTGAAATTTCGAATTTTCACACCTACATGCATGTTTTTAAAACCCTAGACGGCCCCAACTCAAAAAGTCATGTATAGCAAGTTTGTTTCACTCATCAAATGCAAAAATGTCCTATGTATTCATGAGTTTTCCATTTGAGGCCATCCACGGTTCTGAAAATTAGCGTTTCGCTATGAATTCTTTCAAATTTCAAAATTTAGTGGTCCAACCTTTTTCAAATGAAAAAGTGACCATTAGAGAAAATATAGGTCTTGATGAGTGAAACAAACTTTGTATTCATGAGTTTTCTATTTGAGGCCATCCAGGGCTCGGTCAAAGTGTGTGTTTGTGAAACCCACTATTTTGACTTTGGTCAAACTTGGTCAAATGACCCATCTGAGTACTTCAAATGGAAAACTTTTGAATACCAAGTTGTTAGGTCTCATCAAGACCTACATTTCATATATGGATCATATTTTCATCCGGATAAATTTGATCGAGTCCGAGGCACATGTTTTCAAATTCGAAGACGGGCTTTGGTCAAACAACGGAGAAAATGACTTGGAATGAAAATCTTTTGAATACCAAGTTGTTAGAGCTCATCAATATCCAAACTTTTATATAGACCATTTTTCCATTTAGGAAAGTTTATGTAAACAACACTGACCAAATCTTGAATCTCACACAAACTTTATGAAACTATACGTGGGAAGTGTGGATTTTGAACTACACTTTGCCAGCACTTTGTCAAATGCAAAAATAGTCTAAATATGAAATGTAGATCTTGATGAGTGGAGCAATATTGGTATTCATGAGTTTTCCATTTGAGGCCATCCATGGTTCTCATAATTAGCGTTTCTCTATGAATTCTTTCAAATTTCAAAATTTAGTGGTCCAAACTTTTTCAAATGAAAAAGTGACCATTAGAGAAAATGTAGGTATTGATGATTGGAACAATCTTTGTATTCATGAGTTTTCTATTTGAGGCCATCCAGGGCTGGGTCAAAGTGTGTGTTTGTGAAACCCACTATTTTGACTTTGGTCAAACTTGGTCAAATGACCCATCTGAGTACTTCAAATGGAAAACTTTTGAATTCCAAGTTGTTAGGTCTCATCAAGACCTACATTTCATATATGGATCATATTTTCATCCGGATAAATTTGATCGAGTCTGAGGCACATGTTTTCAAATTCGAAGGTGGGCTTTGGTCAAACGACAGAGAAAATGACTTGGAATGAAAATCTTTTGAATACCAAGTTGTTAGAGCTCATCAATATCCAAACTTTTTATATAGACCATTTTTCCATTTGGGAAAGTTTATGTAAACAATACTCACCAAATCTTGAATCTCACACAAACTTTATGAAACTATACGTGGGAAGTGTGGATTTTGAACTACACTTTGCCAGCACTTTGTCAAATGCAAAAATGGTCTATATATGAAATGTAGATCTTGATGAGTGGAGCAATATTGGTATTCATGAGTTTTCCATTTGAGGCCATCCATGGTTCTGAAAATTAGCGTTTCGCTATGAATTCTTTCAAATTTCAAAATTTAGTGGTCCAAACGTTTTCAAATGAAAAAGTGACCATTAGAGAAAATGTAGGTCTTGATGAGTGGAACAAACTATGTATTCATGAGTTTTCTATTTGAGGCCATCCAGGGCTGGGTCAAAGTGTGTGTTTGTGAAACCCACTATTTTGACTTTGGTCAAACTTGGTCAAATGACCCATCTGAGTACGTCAAATGGAAAACTTTTGAATACCAAGTTGTTAGGTCTCATCAAGACCTACATTTCATATATGGATCATATTTTCATCCGTTTAAATTTGATCGAGTCCGAGGCACATGTTTTCAAATTCGATGATGGGCTTTGGTCAAACTTGGTCAAACGACAGAGAAAATGACTTGGAATGAAAATCTTTTGAATACCAAGTTGTTAGAGCTCATCAATATCCAAACTTTTTATATAGACCATTTTTCCATTTGGGAATGTTTATGTAAAAAATACTCATCAAATCTTGAATCTCACACAAACTTTATGAAACTATACGTGGGAAGTGTGGATTTTGAACTACACTTTGCCAGCACTTTGTCAAATGCAAAAATGGTCTATATATGAAATGTAGATCTTGATGAGTGGAGCAATATTGGTATTCATGAGTTTTCCATTTGAGGCCATCCATGGTTCTGAAAATTAGCGTTTCGCTATGAATTCTTTTAAATTTCAAAATTTAGTGGTCCAAACTTTTTCAAATGAAAAAGTGACCATTAGAGAAAATGTACGTCTTGATGAGTGGAACAAACTTTGTATTCATGAGTTTTCCATTTGAGGCCATCCAGGGTTCCAAAATCCATCTTACAACTTTTGAAAATTTAAATTTCAAATGGTAAAATGAATTATGTATCAAATTAAATGTAGATTTTGATGAGTTCTAACATCCTTGTATTTATTTTTTTTATTTCAGGTTATTTAGTGTCTCATTTGATCAAGTTTGTCCAAAACCAGTGTAGGGACGGTTGGTGATTCAGCCACTCTATGACTATTACAAACACTTTCTCAAATAGAAAAATAAACTATATAATAAATGTAGATCTTGATGAGTTATACAATCGTAATGTTCAAAAGTTTTTTATTTGAAGTCATTTAGTATCTCGTTTGACCAATTTTGTCTAAAACCACTGTAGGGGCGGCTGGTGATTGAGCCGCCCCTACAGTAGTCCACTATAAGGGCGGCCAGTGATCCAGCCGCCCTTACTGTGACCTACCACTGTAAGGGCGGCTGATAACACTAGCCGCCCTTACAGTGGCCACTGTAAGGGCGGGTAACCAGTTAGGATCCACCCGAGCCACTGTAAGGGCGGCTCCAAAGCCAGCCGCCTCTATAGTAAAGGGGGGTGGCGTTCTCTTAGTGTTTTTTTCACGTAGTGATTCCTTGTGATGCAGGCAGCATTGGGGGCACTAAACTCAATGGTGTTGAACCCAGCCATCATGGCATTCCCAGTCTCCTAATTGAGTGAATGCCTAATTGAGTTTGTGTGTTATGATTATAGAGAACTGAGTTGGCATATAAAGTAATTATGTAATAAGAAAAGAAAGCCTTTGTGTTTGATTTTTTCGTTAGAGTGAGTGATGCTAGCAAGCCAAACTTTCCTACTGAAGTTTGCCGTGTGTGTGCTCTTAGTTTCTATATGTGCGATCTGACACCTTTTTTCTGAAAGGCCCCTATAACACGGGGCTCATGCCCTATTTCCCCATTGCTATTTACCTGTGGAGCACCTGTCACTCTATATAATGATTTAAAAAAACATTGTTGAGCATATGAAATTGATGACTCGTCTATTATTTTTGGTACAGCTACACAACACAGCAAACTTCAAATATCATAGTCTTTTTTTTATTCCCGTAGCAACGCACGAGTATTTACCTAGTAACTAATGAAGAAGCTAATGATACTTAGATGGTATCATAAAAGTTATTATATTATCATATAAATTTGGTCAAACTTGAAATAGTTTGACTCTATAAAATTGTTGAAATAACTTATAATTTTTTAGGACGGAGAAAGTAGTATATATATACACTACAGTACGTAGCAGTGCGTCACAAAATGTTCCTTGTGCCACTAGTGTTGCTGTGGCGGCGGAGTCCGGGGGACGTACTTGCGCGCCCACAGGTGGCGCCCGTTCACCATCAGCTTCACCAGGGGTCGCCCCGCCAGCACCGCCGCAGCAGTCGCCGCGCGCCGGAACACGATGCGCCCGTAGGTCGGCGGCTCTCCTGGCGGCGTCTTCTGCATCATCACTTTTGCCACGCAATCGCTGCCCCAATTCCTGTAGTCGTATACGCATTCATATAGATCGTCAATTAATTAAGCTTTTCTTTGTTTGCAGTAATATTATACCTACAGTGTTGCTTTGCTTTTCTTTGGAGTATACATGTAGATATAGACGGTAGTGTGTCAGTCTAGGCCGTACGGTAAAACGTGTATAAAATTTATGAATGCTCTTATCGTTCAGGGATATGCATGCACATTACAAACCATTGCCAAGATTAAGCACGAAGGTGTAGAATGTCAGTGCAAAAGAATGTTGAGTAAAATCATTTTTTTTTAAAAAAAAACAATGAATTCAACTCATAAATGCATGACTCCAACTAATCAGTCAAAGATTAATAATTATCGCATGCATGTTTGATTATGCATTGAGACTTGTTGCTACGTACTCAGTGAAGAACTCCTCGACCTCCACGCGCGTTAATGGGAACCCTTTGGAGAACGTGATGAACAGCGACCGGCCGTCCTCCTGCACCTTCGCCGTCCCCACACAGCGACGACTACAATACGGCGCGGCCAGTTCTCTCGGGAGCACGCCGCCACCGTCTGTGCCGTCCTCGTACCACCGCCGCAGGATCGCGTGTAGCCGGTCGTCGAACACCAGCTCTCCGACGCCGCCGAGGACCTCCGCGACGCCGCGACGCGGGGCGTCGGCTGTGCCGCAAGATGCCAGGAAGAACCGCCGCACGCGGTTGCGGGCGTCGTCATTCTCATCCTCGCCACACGCGCACGAGAGGAGCGTCGTCGTAGACTCCGCGTCGGCGCCGTGGAGGAGGACGGCGCGGGCCTCGGCGACGAGCTGGGCGGCGGCAGCCTCGGTGCGGACCAGAGCGCGCACGTGGGAGACGGCGTCGACGCCGGCTTTGCGATGGAACCACATGAGGAGGGCGATGGCGTCGCGGGATGAGTGGCGCCCCGCGCCCAGGGAGAGCGCAACGTGAAGACGGTAGTACGGTGTGCATGTACCCACCTTCATCGAAGGGTCGTGTGTTGGTTGGAGCTTGAAGATGCGTGAAAGCCGATATGGAGTTAAGAATTAATGAGGTGTGCCTAGCTCTGCGCTTAACACGCTGGCTCCGATGTGGCAGGGATGGTCTGGACAAACGAAAGGTAAAAAAAACACCCAGGTAAATCGTTGTATAAATGCGGTGGTTGGGAATCTTGGAACGCAAGGAGGACGATGGGTACAAAGTTGTATAAGAATGAGTGCGGCATGGGAGTTGTATTCAAATGAAGCTCACGAGGGGGAGGAGAGGTAGATGCCAATGGAAGCTTAGAACTCGCTGGCATGTTAGATACAGCAACAACAGCTGCGGTATTGGCTGCTACATGCAGATCGGGAGCTAAACAGAGTGTGTTCCTTGGGAGGCATGTAGGAGGAGTCGAAGGAAGTAGTGCGGGGTTGAGACCACCAGCTTTGGTGGGAGGCATGGAGGGCACAGGGGGTGAAGAATGCTGCGGCGGATCGACGTCGGGAACTAGTATTGCAACTGAAGGAGACGCAAAACATTTGACGACTTCGTACGACTGCAAGAAGAGGTACGCATGAATAAATCATTTTATTCAATTGGGTAGGCATTCGTGGCGTCACTGAGGTACAAATTATTACTGCCTAATCGTAAAACTGAAAAGAATACGTACATGACTGGTGTGGCAATGAACAAATATAGTTGGAGGGAGATAAGATAAACCTTTGAGCTCGTTTATGTGGTTATGTAGCAGGGGTAGCATGAGATGTTCGGAGTATTAGATGGCTCTTATACAAGCTTCTACAACTAATGAATTTGCGTGCAGGAAGAGAGGGATGTCTGGACCTGATGCCAAAATATCACCGGCAGAAGAGAGCGCAATGACAAAAGCAATAAAGTCTAGTAAAGAACGAGAGGGAGAGCCAATATTTTATCCCTACGAAGGAACCAGATTCAACTCATTTGAAGAAGCAAAAGAATTCTATAATCTCTACTCGTGGGAAGTTGGATTTGGGATCCGAACTTCGCGAGGAAGAACAAACGGTAACGATTACACTACAAAGAAAGACCTTTGCTGTTCGTGCGAGGTTAGTACTTATGCCGTCACGTGAAAAAAAGTGAAATTAAATGTCTAAACGAGTAGTAATTGATTTCATTTTTTTAACTGCTTCTGTTACATGCGAGGAACCATGAAGGGGAGGAGCCGTAGCCAAAAAACATCCTCCTGTAGAACTGGGTGCAAGGCAATGATTAGACTGCTAAGACTAAAAGACCACAGCTGGTACATTAGCCGTAGTGTAACTGAACACAACCACAGTATGTCTGCAACATGCGGGGAGAAAAAACAATGGTTGTCGCATAGTGAGATAGATCCTTTAACAAAGGATTTTATAAGGAGACTACGAGAAAACAATGTGACAACGGGCAGGGTATGCAGCATTCTTGGAACATCAAATGGGGTCGGTGGTTTGCCTGTACGCAGGGAGGTAATTAGGTCAGTATGCGCTAGGTTGGCTCAAGAAAACATAGAAGATGATATTTCAAAAACAATGACCTTGCTAGACAATATGAAGATGAAAGACCCATCCATGCAAATACGCTACAAGCTTGATGACAGTGGCCGTATTTTGCACATGCTATGGTGCACTGGTAGAAACAAGAACGACTACGATAGATTTGGGGACGCCTTAACCTTTGACACAACATACCGAACTAACTTGTATAACCTACCATTCGGGCTGTTCATCGGTGTGAACAACCATTTCCAGTCAACAGTGTTTGGGGGAGTTCTATTAACTTCCGAAAAAACAGAAGACTTTGAGTGGGCCTTCTCAAACTTTGTGGACGTAATGAGAGGAAAAGAGCCGCGTACGATACTAACAGGTAATTCTTTGAATTACAAATAAAAAGTATGAATATGATTGCAGCAAGTTAACGAATTATTTGAAATGATGTTTTTTTGGGGCGTTTGTTGTTTTTGTTGGAGATGCAGACCAATGCCAGGCGATGGCTGCAGCAATAAAGACAACTTTGACAAGCGCACGACACCGTTGGTGCAAGTGGCATGTACTGCGGAAAGCCAAACAATGGTTGGGGCAAGTTTACTCTAAAAATAATGGGTTCAAGAAGGAGTTCCACAAGTTGGTAACTGAGGAAGTTTCCAAGTACAAATTCGAGAGAAGATGGAGGCAGCTGGTGCGGAAATATAAAGTTGAAGATAACAAGTTTCTGAAAAGGATATACCAGAATCGAGGTATGTGGGCTAGGCCTTACTTCATGGATGTGTTTTGTGCGGGCATGACGAGCACGCAACGGAGTGAGAGCGCAAACCACATGTTGAAACAATTCATCCAGCGCTCTTCGCCTATGCACATCTTTGTGAGCAAGTTCAGTGAGTTTCAGAATGACAGAAAGGAGCAGGAGGACACGGAAGTACACTTCACAAAACAGGTGAGGCAATTTGTTATACCGATTTAAAGATTAAGAACAGCCAATTTTTAAAGTTTTTGAGATGGGAACAGATTTATGACTACAAAGCTTTTTATTGATGGTCACTGCAGATGCAGAGGAAGAGAAGGATTGGCGTTCCACTGGAGAGGCATGCGGAAGAAGTATACACCAGAGCAATGTACGAGCGACTGTACAACGAGCTATACCGAGCAGGAAGCTACGTAATGAAAGGGAGGGACAAGGCTGATGGGTACTTAGTGGTGCACTACAAGGAGTTGGGAACCGCGGATGAGAGAATATTCGTGGTAACGGACGAGGGTGACTTTGTGAACTGCAGCTGCGGCCTGTACAATCATATGGGAATGCTCTGCAGACACGCACTAAAGGTTTATAGCATAAAACACGTACTACAGGATACGATTTTGCATGAAGATGAAGTAGATTCTAAACTTTTTTGAACCCATGCGCAGGTGTTGATGCACCAAGACAGGGTGAAGTTGCCATCCGGTAACATACTTGATCGTTGGAGAAGAGATGTTCTAGAAGATCCAGGAAACGGAAGGGATGACGGGGTGGAGTCTAGTAGCATCGAAAGCACGGCATACATCCAGAAGAAATTGATGGTTCGGAGAGTACTAGCCATGGCTGGTGTGGATGCAGCATTAGACGAATCAGGTTATAAGGAAGCTCTGGAAGCACTTGACAAGATAATTTCATTGAGGAAGGATCAGAAATTGGGGGAACAGGCGGTGATCAGTGGGGATGGAAGCATAAAACCAACTTGTTGCCCAAATAGACCAAAGAAGAAAGGTCGTCCTTGTAGCACGAGCCTGAAGTCTTACGAGACTAACTTGAAGAAGCAGAAAAGAACAGAGCAAGGCAAGAAAAGATATACTAGTTCAACTTCAGAAGATGAGGAGAACCCCATGAGTGGGAAGACGAAGGCACTAAATGAGATAAAATAGTTCATTTCCGCGGGAGCAGGAAAAGAGATTGTAACAAGTATTTCCCAGTCTAGAGCCGAATTGTAATTTAGTGGTTATGTAGAACGAATGAAATTTCTCAACTGCTATGATCTGGGAGACAAAATGTATTTATCATGAACAAAGAAAAGGCCTTTATATCCGGCAACTGGCACGCAGCAAAGTTAATAAATATACATCCTAGGAGAAGTCTTAAATGATAGCATAATACATTACATTGTGGTCACGAACTAACATAGTGAACTAATTTTCAAATAACATTGAGATAGGATACAGAACGGGTGATTAGCACATAAGGACTGGTAGGGTGCACGAACTAGATAAATTGAAGTACCAAACCGAAGTATGCCACTAGTGTCTTAATTAGATACAACTAAGTAGATGAGGACGGCTAAGATTGCTATTATGCTAGCTAAGAGAAAAACAAAAGCTAGTAAGATAACGATGAACAGGCGGGAAATTCCTTCGTATGAACACACGCGGGACAAACGAGCACCGAGCTGAACAAGCTGGTTACTAAGTTCGTTGATCTGTTGCTGAAGCCCGGTGTCGAGGCAGCAGGGGTCAGTATGCGCCTCCGTAGATTGAGTCTGAGTTGCAGGTGACTGTCGTGGAAGTAGCAACTTTCCAATGCCACGCAGCAACGTCTCGTAGTCTGCTTGGAAGTAGTAGGATCTGCAAGAGTTTGGGTCCTAAACCAAAACAAGCGAAGTAATATCACAAAGGGAACGAAACAAAATTACAAATAAAAGGGTCATATAGAGGAACATGCGTTCCTGGAGATGGATCGGCGATTTGAGTGGAAGATATACTTACCTTCTCCTTGTTCCTGGGGCACTTGAAAAACCTCTTTCCCGCTGAACTCACACGAGTACTGGTAAGAGCAATGAGCCGGACATCTTTGCATGACTGACACAATATTAGCGGTAGACCTGTGACCAAATCAACCGGGTCTGGTCCATCAACCAGGGAAGGACGTGACTGCTAGTTGACGGAGGAAGATTGTGCCATTGTTTTTGAAAAAAAGGAAGAACTGGATACTGGTGCAACGATTTTGGAAACTGGATGGAACAAATAAGATGGGTATGCGAGAGGAAATGGAGAAGGAAGACGAACTGATGAACTAAGAACGTGGAGGGAGGTGATGTGAAGGAGATCAAAGTGTTAGAATGGGTGCCGCATGATGGGAAAGGGATAAGGAAGCAGTGTATTTATGGACGAAACTGCGAGGGAGTATGCCGTTGAGCGCTAAAGTGCAATAAATGCCAGCTGACCATGATGTGCGAAACGGGTCAAGGTGGGGAGTGGCAGCGAGAATTCAATTGGGCGGTTGGCGTGTGGAACAATGCATTGGTGAGATGGTGCCAGTGAAGCGTGCGGTGTAAGGCAGATTGCAAAATAATTACAGACAAAAGACATCCAATCTGGTAAAAAAAGGCATCGTGCCTTTAGAGGGATACAATTTTATCAACTTGGTAGGAAGTGGTGAAATACAAACCACGATAAAAATACACATCATATGTTCATTACAAGCGCGTGATAGACAAACACAAAGTCTTGTGGAGCCCATAAGGTAGGACACGTACATAGTAGGACCTCCTCCAACAGTGCGTAGGTAGGGTACCTAATGGAAACGATGAACAAATTAAGTAAACATAAGATCGACTAGGCCGGGAGCCCGGGGACGGTTATGAGCGTACAAAATACACTCAAGTGGGCCTAGTCACAAAAAAGCTCGGTCCCATTGCAAAGCGTGTAAATGGGCTCATGCTACCCAGGAAGCTATGGGCTGCTTCCGAACCAGCCTTCGGGGCGCAGTGGGTTCATCGGCCTATCCAGAAGAAGGCGACACAAGGTCCACTTGACCGAGTACTCAGGGTTCTGTAGGCGGGCGAAATTACGAGAAACAATAAAAAACAGAACGGATTAGGACGTGATAAAAAAAACGAGAATTAGAAGAAAATTGGGCATGGTGGAGCAAGTAGATCACCATTGAAGGGTCCGGAGTTTCTGCAGCCACACCATCTAAATACAATGCAAACACAGCAACTAGGAAGCCATGGAACCACCTGCAGTCAAGAAAAGATTTTTTTGGATGTACATAAGAACTAATGAGGTGCGGATGAGGTGCTCACATTAAAAATGTTATTTATCAGAATTAGATGTTCACATACTTCCCAGTAATGCGCCCATTCCAGCGATAATAATCTATTTTCCACTTAACGAGTGGGGAAGCGCGACTCTGAAAATGTTGCCCATATGGAAGACTAAGTCCGATAAGCATCTTTTGAACCTGGAAGTACCACTGACCAACAAAACTGCGTTGAGCAGCAAGGGGCCTGCCAGGATGGAAAATTGAAACATGCTTTGTATCCATATCAAAGGCAAAGCATAACCACTGCTCGCCGATGAGCAAAGGTGCAATCACCTGACAGAAAGCAAGTGTGAGAACAAAAAAGGTTTTACTACATACTAAGTGGGGGTACAAGGGAAAAAAAAGGTAAAAATAAAATTTGCAACAAATACATAATATATTAAAAAGCTAATGTAAAATATGCTTTGCGACCAGTAGCTACAAAAAATAGGACATGGAGGCAATAAGGAGACATACCAAGTTATAAGTAGAAAAGTTGGAATAAAGGTAAGGTGGGGCAAAAAAGGAAGCCCATTTAGCAATCATTTCATCCGCAGAAATAACTGTCATGCAATCATCCTGCACGTAAAGAAGAAACTATAAAGTGAGGCAATTTATGTGATAAACCACATGTTTGTAGGGTGAATATTGGTGGTGGCATACCGCCCAGGCAGGAGGCAAGAATAAACGTCTAAGGGTAGAAGCACCGTTGAAGTACAATTGTGCATCCAGTTCCATATAAAGGGCCATTAAGGCTGCCATGACTTTGGCATTCATTGGAGAATTCTTTTTAAACTGATCAATAACTTCGCTGCCAGTTAAGTTAGCGTTGATGTATGGTGGGAAGACGACCCAGTCACTACAGGGGAAGTACAACATATGATGTTCTCTGGGTTAAATGGAATAAAACCAAGTAAAATTGTGGTCATAAGACTCCTGAGCTGTACAGAACCATGTTTCATGACAACGTTGGAAGGTTAAGATGATACAAGTTAAGTACAATAATCCTATTTATTAATAAACATGTATTTTAAAATAAACAAAAGAATTTGCACTGATTAGGGATGGAATGAATTAAAATAGTGGCGAATACATCGGCATTTGAGTTTAAGTATGAAAAAAACTATAAACAGCTAAATTATTTGTACAACCACATAGTATATTAGCACTAGTTAGCAATTGAAAATGCAGCATTATCTTAAGAAACATAATAAACCATGCATGGGGATGACAAATACAGGTTCAACTTGAAGGCATGCAACGTGTTCAAATACAATAGACAGCGGGAGCAGAGATTGAACCTAAATAGTGGGATCTTATGGATCCTGGAAACAAGAATCATCTTGTAAATCCACATGTCACGCCCTGGATTGTTAATCAGGCCTTGTAGTGCTACTCGGTGAGGAAGAGTGTGAGTGGTAGGGGATTCGGAGTCCTCGATAACTATAACTTCAACCTCGTTTCTGTCAATAGAAAGCTCGTGGGGACGCTTGTTCAGATCAAAGCCTGGGATAACATAGTACGAAAATGTACGATTACTAGACATTTCACTTCTGAGTTTGGCGAAAACGAATGATAATTATTTTTTCGCAGCCTACTTACATACACCAGGCAGACACTAAAACTACAAAGAAATAGAGACGAAATGAGGGGTGGGAGGTTAGGCATGAAACAGAAACCTCTAACGGTAGCCGGTGGCGTGCGGTCGAACAATGGCCCTACTGAACTTGCCTGCAAAGGCGATGAATTGAGATGGGTGGATCTCAAACCTGTAAAGAATAAAAAACAATGACAAAAGGTCATGGACGAGGGACAAGACTTCAAGAGATCTTAACAATTCAGAAACAACAATGACTAATAGATGTGCAAAGAAAATAAAACGGATCTTAAATATATAGGCTACGCACAAAACTAATACCTCCGGGGGAAATTAGACTGTCAATGCATGATTGCGGGATTAGTGGACAGCGGTGTAGAGAGCTGTTAGAAAGGTCATCCCCATCTTGCAGACGTTGGCGCTTTAGTTTACCTTTAATATTATACAGTTAGAAAGGAATTGGACAAGATTGGAGATGTGGCAAGAGTAAAAAGTGGAAACTAAATAAACACGTCATCTGTTAACCAAGTGGACAAGTAGATTTCAATTAAAAGAAACAAGTTGATAGTAAAAATTGTGTCTGGGTACCTGAAACAGGGAAAAAGATGTTTTCCTTTGAGTCAAATTCGAGTAGCTTAGCCGACGGAGCAGCTTGTACCAACTTATCAAAGTTAGAGGTCTCTGGTGTCTCTAACAACCTATCAAGGTGACTGGAATGTGGCGTCGTTGGCCGTGGAGAAGGAGAGATAGCTGCAATGGCGGGGGGTCCCCGAAATATCAGGGCCAGGCAATGAAAAATTGTAGTAATGGGATTTGAATCAACAAAAAAAATTGTGGAGTCTG
The DNA here is from genome assembly GCF_000003195.3 of Sorghum bicolor. NCBI lineage: Eukaryota > Viridiplantae > Streptophyta > Magnoliopsida > Poales > Poaceae > Sorghum > Sorghum bicolor. The sequence goes on from NC_012875.2 coordinate 29,573,659, forward strand.
AGGAGTTGAATAAGAATTGGTGCAATCGTAATTAAGAGTATATCGATTGGATAAAACTTTTAGTCTCAAAGGCAACCCAAAATCAGGATCGACAAGAAATATGATTAAAAAAACGTATCATTAACAACCTAAGGTACCGTGTGTTCAAAGATTTGCCTGGTTAATATAAATTCCGCTGGAACAGATACTGTTTGAGGGTGAGGGATTAATAGAGAAGTACCAATTTGTTCGGTCTGTCCATCGCGCTCCTGATCTTGAATCCGTTGACTGGGGATAAGGGTGGGTGACACCTGAACATTGCCCACGTTGCTGGCAACAATGTGGGTCAATTCCTGCTTATATAAAATATTAATTAATAAAAAGCAATAGATGTGGTGAAGGCTTGGTGTAAATCTGTAAGGCTTGACTCGTGAACATAGGCTGTATGTGGCGTCGAATTACCTGCTGCGAGATTGGTTCAGGTGCCTCCGGATTAGGTAACGAATCACATGTTTCACCCTGCGAATTGATTTGTGCCGGTGCAGTACCAGTTTGAACAACTACCTGCTATGGTTTAGATTGGTGTTTAGGTAAGCTGGGCTACAATAATGACGTTGCGATTCCCATCCAAAAAAACAAGAAACAGGTGCTCACTACCTGAGGTACCGACGACGACGGATCTGAGGTAAAATGAGGAGGTGGTATACTGTGCGGGATCTGCATGTGGGGAGGGGGGTGCAACACAACCTGCAGCTTTATTGACAAAAAATAAGGCGAATATGATAGAGAAATGGTGTGGGCGGGTTTTGGCCGTCGATGTGTGATTCAACGGAAGTGAGATCATCACCTGTTCGAGCGCGTGCAGGTATCTCCAAGAATCAACTGAAAGCCTTCTAGGCTTGTCGGCCTCGTCAAGCCTGGTTAACACCGGGTACGTAAAATGCCTGATTTGGGGACCGGGTGCAGCCCAACGATGAGGCCGATGAGATACGGTGTTCATGAAGTACACAATCTGCAATGATAAAAAATAAATGCAACATACGGATAAATCTATTTGTTTGGTAGGACATAGAAATAATAACCAGATGAATCAGAACGGTTTGCAAGCAGGGCGAACTAACGTAAAGGATAACGAGATAAATTAATTGTTAAAATAACTTTGAATTTATTGGTAAATTACAAAAGCAAAATAAACCAAGCACTGGGTGCAAAGTTCGTAAAAAGCACAATGGGCGCCAAATGTGATCGATGGGCATTATCATAGGCACATGATCAGGGGAAAGAAGTAGTTCGATAGGTATGGGGAGTACAAGGAAAATGAGTGCGTCGAATGTACCGGTGGTAAAGCCGAGCAACCGTACAAATCCAGTGATGAGGGCCGCCGAACGATGAACAGCTCGCGTTTGACAGCATCGGCGCAGTCCTTCACTACGTCGAAGGCATACTGCCCCCAGTCGACCCGGGTGCCATCATTAAGGACAGCTATGGCTCGAAGCACATCTGGGTCGACCTGGGTGCAACCAACACGCGCCGAAAAAAAGTTTCCGACTACGGCAATGATCAAGGCAGCTCGAAAGGCAGCGCGTTCATCATCAGACATAGTCGGCTTTGCAGCAAGAGCAACGATGACCCTCTGTGCTCTCGCAATAGAAACCTCATCGGGTACCGCGTCGTACCAAAGGATTTTTGCTACCTCCGAGCGGATATCCTCGATTGAGAGAGTAGATTCAATAGAGGATAAGTCAATGCCATCAGAGAGGCCAAATATGGAGCGGACCTGTGAGATAGAAAAGGGAAGGGGGCCAAGGGGTGGATATTGAAAAGATCAGACTCAGTGTCCAAGGAAAGAAGCAGCCAAGCATTGAGTTTTTTATCAATGTACAAACGGTTAGGAAGATGGAAAATGAAGTCAAATCCGAGATCTTGCACAATTTGGAATTGAAGGCTACAGCGAGGAATGGCCCGAGCAACTCGGAGTATGGTGGCCAGGGATGGCTTCCTCAGCCGGATTGCAGGGCGTTGTTTTGGAGCAGGATGAGTTCGAGGGGGGGGGGGGAATAGCAGCTGCGGCATGGCCGGAGGACGGAGATCCGACGGGGTTGCGAGAGAGGGCGGGTGCGTTAGCACCGGGAGACTCCGCCATGGGAAGGGAGCGTTGCTTCGGCGAGAAGAGTGGCTGAGTTGTGAGTGGAGGTGTCAGCTCCTACTGTGAGAACTATGTTCTTCGGGGGCACTAGGCCAGAATAAAAAGTAGTACTGCACTGGGAGTGTTTCCATGTTTAAGCCTCTCCCGATGTGGGTACCGTGCCATTTTGGGCTAAGCAAATAAAGAGGTGGTCGGGTCTAGAAGAATTGCTACGGGGACTAGGGAGTATGCGTGGACCTTTGTTTTGGTTCCAGACTAAAAAAAGAAATATTTACAAAATCCATCATTATATTTAATTATTGGACGAAAACCCTACGATTTAAATATAAACTAATAAATATACTAATTGAAAATTTGGTGAAAAAGGACGTGACAATTCTTTTAAGACTAATTAATCTGTGAGCGGAAGATATTAGATAAATGCAAACAAAAATTGTACAGTAACAAATAAAAAAAAAGGTCGAAATTTGAGCATGGGCAATGGGATGCAGCCAGATCAGGTGAAAATGGAAAGACATTGGTGAAGACCTAGCCCATCCAGCACCGGAGGACATCGACCACCAGTGGAGCCGACACGAATATGACAATCGGTGGATGAGCAGAAGACTAGCCCCAAATAACGGCACAAGCAGGGCCAACACAAAAGGAGACATTCAAACGAACAAAAGAATTTCGAGATGAAAATATATTCTGTACAAGTATCATCTCTAATTACATGTGCTCCATAAAAGTGATGCAATGATAAATGCGTTAGAAATAGGGATTCAAATCTGTGTTTATTGATATGTTAATTGTTAAGTTGGGAACGTGGTAGGCCAGCCGTCAATCTTTTTTATGTCTGGCACATCAGCACAATGAGACATTACAGCGGCGAGAAGAGTTGTTGAGAATGCCACCCTGAACCCTAAACCATAAAACCAAAACACTAAACAATAAAACAAACACCCTATACCCTAAACCGTAAACCCTCAACCCTGAACCCTAAACCCTGGACCCTAAACTCCGACATAAACAATAAACCATTAAAACTAATACGTTGGCCCTAAACCCTAAACCATTAACCCTCGACCCTAAAAGCCTAAAATCCCTACTTACCCTAAACACTAAACCATTAACCCTCGACCCTAAAAGCCTAAAACCTAAACCCTGAACCCTAAACCCTAGACCCTAAACTAATCGGATGGCCCAAAACCCTAAAATCCCTACATCCTAATACCCTAGACCAAAAACGTTCAAACCTAAACCGAATACCATAAACCCTAAACACTAACCCCTAATCCCTAAACCCTAAACCCAAAAACCTAAACACTAAACCATAAACCCTGAACCGTAAACCGTAAACCCTAAACCCTAAACCCTTAACCTTACACCCTAAACCCTAACCCCGAAAACCAAAAAACCCAAAAACAGGAAACGCTAAACCCTAAACCCGAAACACTAAAACCCTAAACCCTAAACCCTAAAAACCCTAAACCCTAAACCCTAAACCCTAAACACTAACAAGCTAAACCATAAACCGTAAACCCTAATACCCTAATCCCTTTAACCTAAACCTTAAACCCTAGACCCTAAACCCTAAAACCATAAAACCCTATACCCTAAACCCTAAACACTAAACCCTAAACCCTAAACACTGAAACCCTAAAACCCTAAACCCTACACCGTAGCCCCTAAACCCTAAACCCTAAACCCTGAACCCTAAAACTTAATCCCTGAACCCTAAAACCCTAAACCCTTAAACCTAAAACCCTAGACCAAAAACGTC